>NC_068437.1:50777787-50800287 GCF_023373465.1 Oncorhynchus keta | reverse complement strand
AGAAATCACTTGGAACACTTTTATATCCCCTGTGTCTCTTCAGCTGTGGTCTCTCAAGATCCGAGGACAAAGATAATGTACTGTACAAGAAAAAATATCAACTAGAATATCCACATTTTCTGTGCGTTGTTTACTTCTATGGGAAGCATTATTTTAGTAGCCTGGTCTCAGATCTTTTTGCCAGCTCCTGTGGTCATTGTCACCCCAGGCAGGCTAATCTTTGACCGTTTCTCCTACAGTTGTATAATGCTCTCATTCAATCTGACTAAAAATGTCGATAGTGTTGCTTCCAGGGTCATTCTCATCTCATGCCATTACCATATGAATGTCAGCCATATTGCCACATACTGGCTGCCCATAATGTTGGCAAGTGACCCAGTCCCTGTGGTGGAGGTCCTACTGAGAAGCTTATAAAGGGCTGGTACTTTGGAAAGCCAATAATGTTGTTCTGTTAGTTAACCAAGACAGGTTGGCAGTGATAGTTCTCATTCTAAAACTATATGTTTATAAGAGCTACTAATAATATCATATCATCCAATTGAGAGGGTGGCCAGAGTACAGATACATTCACAGTATAGCAAATTTGCTTTCATCTAAACGTTACATTAAAACTTAACAAACACAGTAACTGGTTTGCAAATTTGCCTTCTGGTTTGAAGAAGTCCAGTCCTTCCAGTCCTTGTCGGAGTTCTTGTTAACCAGTCTATTTGAGTAAAAGAGAGAGATTCGATACAGAACAATACAGGCCCTTAACCTCAGTGGTTAGTCTGCTGGCTATGGGGGGGTAAACCTTTTCTATTCAAAAGGAACTGCGTGTTGTTCATGTTTTACTGCCTGCACCCTCTCTCCTTCTCTCTCTGTCCCCCCCCTCTCTCTCTTTATCTCTCTCTCTAGCCCCCCTCTGTCTCTCTCCTTCTCTCTCCCCCCCACTCTCTCTCTGTCTTTATCTCACTCTAGCCCCCCTCTGTCTCTCTCCTTCTCTCCCCCCCCACTCTCTCTCTCTTTATCTCTCTCTGGCCCCCCTCTGTCTCTCTCCTCCTCCCAGAGTCTGTGCTCTCCATCTCTCTCTCTCTCTCTCTCTCTCTCTCTCTCTCTCTCTTTACCTCTCTCTAGCCCCCTCTGTTTCTCTCCTTCTCTCCCCCCCTCTCTCTCTCTCTCTTTATCTCTCTCTAGCCCCCCTCTGTCTCTCTCCTTCTCTCCCCCCCACTCTCTCTCTCTTTACCTCTCTCTAGCTCCCCTCTGTCTCTCTCCTTCTCTCCCCCCCACTCTCTCTCTCTTTATCTCTCTCTAGCCCCCCTCTGTCTCTCTCCTCCTCCCCCCCACTATCTCCCTCTTTACCTCTCTCTAGCCCCCCTCTGTCTCTCTCCTTCTCCCCCCACTCTCTCTCTCTTTATCTCTCTCTATCCCCCCTCTGTCTCTCTCCTTCTCCCCCCCACTCTCTCTCTCTCTTCATCTCTCTCGCCCCCCTCTGTCTCTCTCTTCCTCCCAGATTCTGTGCTCTCCATCTCTCTCTCTCTCTCTCTCTCTCTCTCTCTCTCTCTCTCTCTCTCTCTCTTTACCTCTCTCTAGCCCCCCTCTGTCTCTCTCCATCTCTCTCTCTCTCTCTCTCTCTTTACCTCTCTCTCGCCCCCCTCTGTCTCTCTCTTCCTCCCAGAGTCTGTGCTCTCCATCTCTCTCTCTCTTTATCTCTCTGGCCCCCCTCTGTCTCTCTCCTCCTCCCAGAGTCTGTGCTCTCCATCTCTCTCTCTCTTTATCTCTCTGGCCCCCCTCTGTCTCTCTCCTCCTCCCAGAGTCTGTGCTCTCCATCTCTCTCTCTCTTTATCTCTCTGGCCCCCTCTGTCTCTCTCCTCCTCCCAGAGTCTGTGCTCTCCATCTCTCTCTCTCTTTATCTCTCTCTAGCCCCCCTCTGTCTCTCTCCATCTCTCTCTCTCTCTCTCTCTCTCTCTCTCTCTCCATCTCTCTCTCTCTTTACCTCTCTCTAGCCCCCCTCTGTCTCTCTCCATCTCTCTCTCTCTCTCTCTCTCTCTCTCCATCTCTCTCTCTCTTTACCTCTCTCTGGCCCCCCTCTGTCTCTCTCCTCCTCCCAGAGTCTGTGCTCTCCATCTCTCTCTCTCTTTATCTCTCTCTCGCCCCCCTCTGTCTCTCTCCATCTCTCTCTCTCTCTCTCTCTCTCTCTCCATCTCTCTCTCTTTACCTCTCTCTAGCCCCCTCTGTCTCTCTCCCTCTCTCTCTCTCTCTCCATCTCTCTCTCTCTTTACCTCTCTCTAGCCCCCCTCTGTCTCTCTCCATCTCTCTCTCTCTCTCTCTCTCTCTCTCTCTCCCTTTACCTCTCTCTAGCCCCCTCTGTCTCTCTCCATCTCTCTCTCTCTCCATCTCTCTCTCTCTTTACCTCTCTCTAGCCCCCCTCTGTCTCTCTCCATCTCTCTCTCTCTCTCCATCTCTCTCTCTTTACCTCTCTCTAGCCCCCCTCTGTCTCTCTCCATCTCTCTCTCTCTCTCCATCTCTCTCTCTCTTTACCTCTCTCTAGCCCCCCTCTGTCTCTCTCCATCTCTCTCTCTCTCTCCATCTCTCTCTCTCTTTACCTCTCTCTAGCCCCCCTCTGTCTCTCTCCATCTCTCTCTTTACCTCTCTCTGGCCCCCCTCTGTCTCTCTCCATCTCTCTCTCTCTTTACCTCTCTCTAGCCCCCCTCTGTCTCTCTCCATCTCTCTCTCTCTCTCCATCTCTCTCTCTCTTTACCTCTCTCTGGCCCCCCTCTGTCTCTCTCCATCTCTCTCTCTCTTTACCTCTCTCTAGCCCCCCTCTGTCTCTCTCCATCTCTCTCTCTCTTTACCTCTCTCTAGCCCCCCTCTGTCTCTCTCCATCTCTCTCTCTCTCTCCATCTCTCTCTCTCTTTACCTCTCTCTGGCCCCCCCTCCTCTCTCTCTCATCATCTCTCTCTCTTTACCTCTCTCTGGCCCCCTCTGTCTCTCTCCATCTCTCTCTTTACCTCTCTCTAGCCCCCTCTGTCTCTCTCCATCTCTCTCTCTCTCCATCTCTCTCTCTCTTTACCTCTCTCTGGCCCCCCTCTGTCTCTCTCCATCTCTCTCTCTCTTTACCTCTCTCTAGCCCCCCTCTGTCTCTCTCCATCTCTCTCTCTCTTTACCTCTCTCTAGCCCCCTCTGTCTCTCTCCATCTCTCTCTCTCTCTCCATCTCTCTCTCTCTTTACCTCTCTCTAGCCCCCCTCTGTCTCTCTCCATCTCTCTCTCCATCTCTCTCTCTCTTTACCTCTCTCTTGCCCCCTCTGTCTCTCTCCATCTCTCTCTCTCTCTCCATCTCTCTCTCTCTTTACCTCTCTCTAGCCCCCCTCTGTCTCTCTCCATCTCTCTCTCTCTTTACCTCTCTCTAGGCCCCCTCTGTCTCTCTCCATCTCTCTCTCTCTTTACCTCTCTCTAGCCCCCCTCTGTCTCTCTCCATCTCTCTCCATCTCTCTCTCTCTTTACCTCTCTCTCTGGCCCCCTCTGTCTCTCTCCATCTCTCTCTCTTTCTCTCTAGCCCCCTCTGTCTCTCTCCATCTCTCTCTCTCTTTACCTCTCTCTAGCCCCCTCTGTCTCTCTCCATCTCTCTCTCTCCATCTCTCTCTCTCTTTACCTCTCTCTGGCCCCCTCTGTCTCTCTCCATCTCTCTCTCTCTCTCCATCTCTCTCTCTCTTTACCTCTCTCTGGCCCCCTCTGTCTCTCTCCATCTCTCTCTCTTTACCTCTCTCTAGCCCCCTCTGTCTCTCTCCTCTGTCTCTCTCTCCATCTCTCTCTCTTTACCTCTATCTGGCCCCCTCTGTCTCTCTCCTCCATCTCTTTACCTCTCTAGCCCCCTCTGTCTCTCTCCATCTCTCTCTCTCTCCATCTCTCTCTCTCTTTACCTCTCTGGCCCCCTCTGTCTCTCTCCATCTCTCTCTCTCTTTACCTCTCTCTAGCCCCCTCTCTCTCCATCTCTCTCTCTCTCCATCTCTCTCTCTTTACCTCTCTCTGGCCCCCTCTGTCTCTCTCCATCTCTCTGTCTCTCTCCATCTCTCTCTCTTTACCTCTCTCTGGCCCCCTCTGTCTCTCTCCATCTCTCTTTACCTCTCTCTGGCCCCCTCTGTCTCTCTCCATCTCTCTCTCTTTACCTCTCTCTGGCCCCCCTCTGTCTCTCTCCATCTCTCTCTCTCTCATCCTCTCTCTCTTTACCTCTCTCTGGCCCCCCCCTCTCCTCTCTCTCTCTCTTTATCTAGCCCCCTCTGTCTCTCTCCATCTCTCTCTCTTTACCTCTATCTGTCTCCCCTCTCTCTCTCTCTCCATCTCTCTCTCTCTTTACCTCTCTCTGGCCCCCCTCTGTCTCTCTCCATCTCTCTCTCTCTCTCCATCTCTCTCTCTCTTTACCTCTCTCTGGCCCCCTCTGTCTCTCTCCATCTCTCTCTCTCTTTACCTCTCTCTAGCCCCCCTCTGTCTCTCTCCATCTCTCCTCTCTCTCTTTACCTCTATCCTCTCTCTCTCTTTACCTCTCTCTCGCCCCCCTCTGTCTCTCTCCATCTCTCTCTCTCTCTCCATCTCTCTCTCTCTTTACCTCTCTCTGGCCCCCTCTGTCTCTCTCCATCTCTCTCTCTCTTTACCTCTCTCTAGCCCCCCTCTGTCTCTCTCCATCTCTCTCTCTCTCTCCATCTCTCTCTCTCTTTACCTCTCTCTAGCCCCCTCTGTCTCTCTCCATCTCTCTGTCTCTCTCCATCTCTCTCTCTCTTTACCTCTCTCTAGCCCCCCTCTGTCTCTCTCCATCTCTCTCTCTCTTTACCTCTCTCTAGCCCCCCTCTGTCTCTCTCCCTCTTGTCTGCGGCATGTTAACACTCCCTCTCTGACAGTGAACCTCAAAGCACCATGGGAACCGATCAGACCTATTCTACCGCTGTGTGTGTGTGTGTGTGTGTGTGTGTGTGTGTGTGTGTGTGTGTGTGTGTGTGTGTGTGTGTGTGTGTTTGCGCGCCTGCATCTCTGTGTGTGTGTGTGTGTGTGTGTGTGTGTGTGTGTGTGTGTGTGTGTGTGTGTGTGTTTGCGCTCGCCTGCATCTCTGTGTGTGTGTACGCCTGCGTGCACGCTATTGCACGCACCTTTGCATGTGTTTGTGTGTGTGTGGAGGCAGGGACAGAAGACTTGTTCAGATTTAAACAGCCCTTAGAGAGGTCGATGCCATCCCGACGGGCGTCTTTCTGAAATTCATGTCAATTCCCTTAACAACTCCACCTCATTGCCCATTGTTCCTGCGCTGAACCACAGCCCTAAGTCATCAATTATGTGTAACTGTGTGTAATTCTAAAGCTGACATTTCTGCCAACGTACAGACAATTACTGTTCACCAGATAACCTTCTCAAACGAAGGTAATTATTGTCATTGGAGGGATTATTGTTGACAGTGGATTCATAAATCGTTGAAATTAGACATCACCACAGTCATTGAACGGGGAGAGTTTAACTCAAGTTAACAAGGGTTAGCTTTATAAGACAAAAAAGGGTATGATTACACCCTGAGATACACAGTAATGTATGTTTTATCGCTTTAATGTGGTGTTAATTCAGTAATACTTCATGTAATATAAATGGCAAACATCTAACTAACAACACAAGTAGGAGGAAAGGTATCTAAAACGATTATGTGGTTATTTTACTACGCTGTTTGTTTGTACAATTTAAATAAACACTGCAACAACCATAGAAAATCTGTTTTAAGAAGCAACAATCCATCTAAAAAGAGAGGTAAGAATTCCTAAATCACTTGTTGTTTCTGTCTTCGATTGACAACACTGAAGCATTTCATTCTCTACTCTGAATAGAGAGAACCCCATAGGAAACCTCTCCTCTATCCAACGCAGGCATGCATGCGCGTACACCCCCCACACACACCCCCCCCCCACACACACACACACACACACCCCACACACATCATTCCTGTTAAAACGACTCCAGCCTGCCCGATCGCATGCCTGAACTTTGTTTCTGTTAAAAGTTGCCATTGAAATATGCACCAGTTGCCATTGAAATATTGTCCTTCCATTGGTTCTGTGACAAAGCCCAGGGAGGGTGCCCACAGCAACACAGTGTGAGTCTCAGGGAGCCAATGGGCCTTCAGGGTCCTCCCAGAGTCTGTGTTCAACAGAGTCAGTGTGCAGACATAATGCCTATTAGACCTGCTCAATCACCAGGCATATACTCAATGAAGTATGGCCTTTCAATTCATTTCATAGCACAACCCAAACCTCACAACTATCAATCATCTTTCTGAAAGTTGTCAGGAGACTCTGGACACAGGAATGAATGAATAATGCTTTTATTTATAAAATATTCTACGCTAATGGGATGCCATGCAGAGAAGTGAGATTCTGGGAAAGTATATACAGGGAAATGTATGGTGTGTTATATGCTGTGTTAGGAACTTGTAATAAAACCGTTACATTTTAATACAAAGCATTGGTTTCAGATATCTTGATAATCAGTGAAGCGTTGGAAACCTACAGGCAGAGTCCTAGTGCAGTATGAAGCTATTTGAAATGTGAAGTAAAATGTGGAAGAGATCGTATGGTATAGATAATAAAATATGCTATAGATATGGTATAAATCACAGTGGTATACTGTATATAGCTCTACATTCCAGTGCATTGCTTTTGTATCTCTTCTTGATGACCAGGGAAGCAGTGAAAACCTGTAGGCAATCCTACCGCAGCATCAGGGTACTATTATCAAACAATATAATTAAGCAACAAGGCTCCAGGTGGTGTGGTATATGGCCAATATACCACGGCTAAGGGCTGTTCTTTAGCACGACGCAATGCAGAGTGCCTGGATACAGCGCTTAGCTGTGGTATATTGGCAATATACCACAAACCTCTGAGGTGCCTTATTGCTATTATAAACTGGTTACCAACGTAATTAGAGCAGTAAAAATACATGTTTTGTCATACCCGTGATATACGGTCTGATATACCATGGCTGTCAGTCAATCAGCATTCAGGGCTCGAACCACCCAGTTTATAATGGGGTACAGATACATTCCAGTGCGGTGAAGCAGGGAAAAACGGAAGGCTAATGGTTATATGGGAATATGGTAGAAGTGATATGCTGCGAGCAATGACATGCAACAGTGATCAGGTAATGAAGCCATTGGCAATGCTCCCTCCATAGAGAAGTGGATTCCTATGGCTATCCACTTTCCACTATCCAGCCAATATAGCCGTCTCCTAACCCAACATAGAAGCTAGGAACAACAATGGAGAGAGAAAGGAACAGAGAGAGAGAGAGAGACACACACACACACACACACATAGAGACAGAGAGAGCGATACAGAGAGAGAAAGAGAGTGATCAATTGAGACAGAGAGAGAGAAAGACAGAGAGAGAGATAGAGAGTAATCAATTGAGAGAGAGAAACACACACACAGATAGAGAGTAATCACTTGAGAGAGAGAGATAGTAATCACTTGAGAGAGAGAGTAATCACTTGAGAGAGAGTAATCACTTGAGAGAGAGTAATCACTTGAGAGAGAATAATCACTTTAGAGAGAGAGAGTAATCACTTGAGAGAGTAATCACTTGAGAGAGTAATCACTTGAGAGAGAGAGTAATCACTTGAGAGAGTGAGTAATCACTTTAGAGAGAGTAATCACCTGAGAGAGTGAGTAATCGCTTTGGAGAGAGTAATCACTTGAGAGAGAGAGTAATCACTTGAGAGAGAGAGAGAGTAATCACTTTAGAGAGAGAGAGTAATCACTTGAGAGAGAGAGCAATCACTCGAGAGAGAGAGTAATCACTTGAGAGAGAGAGTAATCACTTGAGAGAGTGAGTAATCACTTTAGAGAGTGAGTAATCACTTTAGAGAGAGTAATCACTTGAGAGAGTGAGTAATCGCTTTGGAGAGAGTAATCACTTGATAGAGAGAGTAATCACTTGAGAGAGAGAGAGAGTAATCACTTGAGAGAGAGAGTAATCACTTGAGAGAGAGTAATCACTTTAGAGAGAGAGTAATCACTTGAGAGAGTGAGTAATCACTTTTGAGAGAGAAACACACACAGATAGAGAGTAATCACTTGAGAGAGATGTTGAGTTGTGAGAGTGGTGGTGAAAAACTAAATTATAGGCGCCATTTGTTCACTTCAGTTCAGACCCCGAAATCATTGTTCCTGGCTGTCGGACAGTGAGCTTTGAGACAGATTATGTTGCATTTTCACTGCTTTTGTGAAGGGAGGAGTGTTATTCTGGGTTGGGGAGGACACAGAATAGTGACTCTTTCAAAGGAAGCGCTCCCTGACATTGTTGCCTGCTGCAACCATAGCTAACGAACTTCAAAAGGCTTTTTCAAACCTATTCTTATACATGGCTGCAATAATACCACTGTGAGAGGAGTGGGCAATAATACCACTGTGAGAGGAGTGGGCAATAATACCACTGTGAGAGGAGTGGGCAATAATACCACTGTGAGAAGAGTGGGGAATAAACTTCCTGTTGGCTAAATCAAGTAGATTAGATGTCATAGGATGGGCCATCTGTTGAGTTTAGGTGACCCTTTCCTCTGTAGGCTGTCTTCAGGTTGGATGATTGGATTAGAATGGAAGGAAATTGTTCGTTTTTGCCTCTGGCTATTTTCTTTTATCTTGTTGAAGTACTGTATAGCTATAGCAGGTACTTTGACAGTTAGCTTGAACAACAGGAGGGGATTTGAGGAGGCTGTTTCCTGTTGGTTGTTGACAGAAATATGCACTGACTGACTGACTGACTGACTGACTGACTGACTGACTGACTGACTGACTGACTGACTGACTGACTGACTGACTGACTGACTGTCTGACTGACTGTCAGTGCATCCAACATTTATTTCATTTCTTTCTCCCCAAATTCGTGATATCCAATTATGATCTTGTCTCATTGCTGCAACTCCCCAACAGGCTCAGGAGAGGCGAAGGTCGAGTCATGCATCCTCCCTAACATGACCTGCCAAACCGCTCTTCTTAATACCCGCCCTCTTAACCAGGAAACCAGTCTCACCAATGTGTCAGAGGAAACACCGTTCAACTGACAACTGAAGTCCAGCTTGCAGGCACCCAGCCCAACACAAGGAGTCGCTAGAGTGCGATGAGCCAAGTAAACCCCCACGGCCAAACCCTCCCCTAACCCAGACAACGCTGGGCCAATTGTGCGACGCCTTATGGGACTCCCGGTCACGGCCGGTTGTGACACAGCCTGGGATCGAACCTGGTTCTGTAGTGACGCCTCAAGCACTGCGATGCAGTGCCTTAGACAGCCTTAGACAGCTGCACCACTCGGGAGGCATTTGCTTTGCATGATAAATCCATGAATATTGTCTTCTTGTCTTCAAATTATCTGACAGGCATGTGTGATGTTTCATCCCAAAAATATTTTGCCAGAATTTAAAGGATAAAGGAATTGGCTTAAAAAACCCTGCAACTCAGTGTGTTCTAGCAGCATTCATTTGATACCAGGAAATGTTTAACCCCTATTGTAGAGAGACAAAGGGTTGTTTTAATCCCACTGTGAGAGTAGGAGGGAGGTAGGGAGGGAGGGAGGGAGGGAGGGGGACAGGTTTGAGGAGGAGGAGGAGGAGGAGGAGGCGAGGCGGAGGTGGGTGTGTCTGTGAAACATGCCCCCTCGCTCTCACTGTTACTCTAGCAGTGTTAGTTCCACCAGACAAACACAACGTGGTATACACAGCCACTGGGATCTTTGCTCTTTCACACACACATACACACACACATCGGACACACACACACACACTCTCTGGGAAGAGTTGTTCTTGCAGACCGCAGCAGAGACACAGGTAATGTGAAATCTAATGTTACTGTTCACATGCTTGGTAAAACAACAGGTGTAGACGAGCAGTGAAAATGTTTACTTACGGGGCCCTTCCCAACAATACAGAGAGAAGCAAAATAGAGAAATAATAGAAAAGTCATAACATGTAATAATACATGTAGTCGTACCGAGTCGATGTGCAGGGGTACGAGATATTTGAGCTAGATATGTAAATATATCTATAAATAAAGTGCCTAAGCAACAGGATAGATAAACAGTAGCAGCAGGGTATGTGATGAGTCAATGTAATGTAACCTCAGCGGGTTCGTGGGGCCTTTGGGGCCATATAACTGTAATGTTATCTATTGAAAACATCTATTGAAAACACAGATTGCTTGAGTACATTCTGTATGCTTTGAGTTAGTAGTCTGTGCTTGGCATAATGTTTTCTTCTCTGAATTCCCTGGATTTACACAAGCAGCATATCAATATGTCATTGTTTTCTTTTGTTGTTGTTGCTGAATATCAACTCATTATTATTATTATGATGATGGAGGGTAGTGTGGGAGAGAAACACTCGTAGCTCTGAGTTATGGAGTCACGTTCCCTTAATGTAAATTCATGAATGAAAGTGTGATGGATACAATTCTTTCTCGTCCTCTTTGGCTGGTAATGATACTGTTAGGAGAGAGAGGAGGCGGATTATGGTACTGTGTTAGAGAGAGAGAGAGGAGGCTGATTTTTGATACTGTGTTAGAGAGAGAGAGAGAGAGAGAGAGAGAGGGAGAGAGAGGGGAGGTTGGTAATTATACTGTGTTAGAGCGAGAGAAAGGAGGCTGATTTATGATACTGTGTTAGAGCGAGAGAGAGGAGGCTGATTTATGATACTGTGTTAGAGCGAGAGAGAGGAGGCTGATTTATGATACTGTGTTAGAGCGAGAGAGAGGAGGCTGATTTATGATACTGTGTTTGAGAGAGAGAGAGGGGGGGTTGGTAATGATACTGTGTTAGAGAGAGAGAGAGGGGGGGTTGGTAATGATACTGTGTTAGAGAGAGAGAGAGAGAGAGAGAGAGAGAGAGAGAGAGAGGAGGCTGATAATGATACTGTGTTAGAGAGAGAGAGGGGAGGTTGGTAATTATACTGTGTTAGAGAGAGAGAGAGAGAGAGAGGAGGCTGATAATGATACTGTGTTAGAGAGAGAGAGGGGAGGTTGGTAATTATACTGTGTTAGAGAGAGAGAGAGAGAGAGAGAGAGGAGGCTGATAATGATACTGTGTTAGAGAGAGATGGGAGGTTGGTACTGTGAGAATTAGAGAGAGAGAGAGAGAGAGAGAGAAGGAGGATTTATGATACTGTGTTAGAGAGAGAGAGGAGGCTGATTTATGATACTGTGTTAGAGAGAGAGAGAGAGGGGAGAGTAATGATACTGTGTTAGAGAGAGAGAGAGGGGGTTGGTAATGATACTGTGTTAGAGAGAGAGAGAGAGAGAGAGAGAGAGAGAGAGAGAGGAGGCTGATAATGATACTGTGTTAGAGAGAGAGAGGGGAGGTTGGTAATTATACTGTGTTAGAGAGAGAGAGAGAGAGAGTGGAGGCTGATAATGATACTGTGTTAGAGAGAGAGGGGAGGTTGGTAATTATACTGTGTTAGAGAGAGAGAGAGAGAGAGAGAGGAGGCTGATAATGATACTGTGTTAGAGAGAGAGATGGGAGGTTGGTAATTATACTGAGAGAGATAGAGAGAGAGAGAGAGAGAGAGAGAGAGAGAGAGGGGGCTGATAATGATACTGTGTTAGAGAGAGAGAGGGGAGGTTGGTAATTATACTGTGTTAGAGAGAGAGAGAGAGAGAGAGGAGGCTGATTATGATACTGTGTTAGAGAGAGAGAGAGAGGAGGCTGATTATGATATTGTGTTAGAGAGAGAGAGAGAGGAGGCTGATTATGATACTGTGTTAGAGAGAGAGAGGGGAGGTTGGTAATTATACTGTGTTAGAGAGAGAGAGAGAGAGAGAGAGAGGAGGCTGATAATGATACTGTGTTAGAGAGAGAGAGGGGAGGTTGGTAATTATACTGTGTTAGAGAGAGAGAGGGGAGGTTGGTAATTATACTGTGTTAGAGAGAGAGAGAGAGAGAGGAGGCTGATTATGATACTGTGTTAGAGAGAGAGAGAGAGAGAGAGAGAGAGAGAGGAGGCTGATTATGATACTGTGTTAGAGAGAGAGAGGGGAGGTTGGTAATTATACTGTGTTAGAGAGAGAGGAGGCTGATTATGATACTGTGTTAGAGAGAGAGAGAGAGGAGGCTGATTATGATATTGTGTTAGAGAGAGAGAGGGGAGGTTGGTAATTATACTCTGTTAGAGAGAGAGAGAGAGAGAGAGAGAGAGAGAGAGGAGGCTGATTATGATACTGTGTTAGAGAGAGAGAGGGGAGGTTGGTAATTATACTGTGTTAGAGAGAGAGAGAGAGAGAGGAGGCTGATTGTGATACTGTGTTAGAGAGAGAGAGGGGAGGTTGGTAATTATACTGTGTTAGAGAGAGAGAGAGAGAGAGAGAGAGAGAGAGAGGGGAGGTTGGTAATTATACTGTGCTAGAGAGAGAGAGAGAGAGAGAGAGGATGCTGGTAATGATATTGTATTAGAGAGAGAGAGGTATCTGCTTCTTCACACTCTGATCTCATCTCCTCTCTGTTGTTCTTTGATGCAGATTCAATTCTTAGCTTGATCACTCTTTTGTCGCAGAACATTTTCCTACTGGATCAGGAAATTCAAATGAGCTTTGTGAGTCCCTGAAAAAGAGCAGTTCGCTTTCTCTCCATGTAGGGGATCAGGGTTTTCTATGAAAATCGTTTCCTCTCTCGCAACACACACTAGGCCTAGGTCCTATCGCTGCAACATGCAGCCATACTAATCGACAACCGTAGTTTAATATGCAGTAGCTTAATAACACAAGATATATATTTGTTTCCACTAGAAGCTTCTCAGAGCATGTATGCAACACTACAGCACTGAGACTCCAGGGTTTCTAATTAGAGAAGTAATATCAGTGTGAAGAAACAGATACCTCTCTCTCTCTCTAACACAGTATCATTACCAGCCTCCTCTCTCTCGCTCTCTAATGCAGCTTCTGACATCGTTTGAGTCAATTGGAGGTGTACCTGTGGATGTATTTCAAGGCCTACCTTCAAACTTATTGCCTCTTTGCTTGACATCATGGGAAAACCAAAATAAATCAGCAAGACCTCAGAAAAAACATTGTAGACCTCCACGAGTCTGGTTCATCCTTGGGAGCAATTTCCAAACGCCTGATGGTACCACGTTCATCTGTACAAACAATAGCACGCAAGTATAAACACCATAGGACCACGCAGCCTTCATACCGCTCAGGAAGGAGATGCGTTCTGTCTCCTAGAGATGAACGTACTTTGGTACGAAAGTGCAAATCAATCCCAGAAGAACAGCAAAGGACCTTGTGAAGATGTTGGAGTCAACAGGTATCTATATCCACAGTAAAACGAGTATATCGACATATTTTTTATTTATTTTTTTTAACCTGAAAGGCTGCTCACCAAGGAAGAAGCCACTGCTCCAAAACCGCAATAAGAAGCCAGACTATGGTTTGCAACTGCCCATGGGGACAAAGATCGTACTTTTTGGAGAAATGTCCTCTGGTCTGATGAAACAAAAATAGAACTGTTTGGCCATAATGACCATTGTTATGTTTGGATGAAAAAGGGGGAGGCTTGCAAGCCGAAGAACACCATCCCAACCGTGACGCACGGGGGTGGCAGCATCATGTTGTGGGGGTGCTTTGCTGCAGGAGGGACTGGTGCACTTCACAAAATAGATGGCATCATGAGGAAAGGAAAATGATGTGGATATATTGAAGCAACATCTCAAGACATCAGTCAGGAAGTTGAAGCTTGGTCGCAAATGGGTCTTCGAAATGGACAATGACCCCAAGCATACTTCCAAAGTTGTGGCAAAATGGCTTAAGGACAACAAAGTCATGGTCATTGGAGTGGCCATCACAAAGCCCTGACCTCAATCCTATAGAAAATATGTGGGCGGCAGAAGTGAAAAAGCGTGTGTGAGCAAGGAGACCAACCAACCTGACTCAGTTACACCAGCTCTGTCAGGAGGAATGGGCCAAAATTCACCCAACTTATTGTGGGAAGCTTGTGGAAGGCTACCCGAAACGTTTGACCAAAGTTAAACCATTTAAAGGCAATGTTACCAAATACTAATTGAGTGTATGTAAACTTCTGACCTGCTGGGAATGTGATGAAAGAAATAAAAGCTGAAATAAATAATTCTCTCTACTATTATTCTGACATTTCACATTCTTAAAATAAAGTGGTGATTCTACCTGACCTAAGACAGGGAATTTTTACTAGGATTAAATGTCAGGAATTGTGAAAAACAGAGTTTAAATGTATTTGCCTAAGGTGTATGTAAACTTCCGACTTCAACTGTAGATAATAGTCCTACCAGGGTCCTGTCTGTCTGTCTGTCTGTCTGTCTGTCTGTCTGTCTGTCTGTCTGTCTGTCTGTCTGTCTGTCTGTCTGTCTGTCTGTCTGTCTGTCTGTCTGTCTGTCTGTCTGTCTGTCTGTCTGTCTGTCTGTCTGTCTGTCTGTCTGTCTGTCGGTCTGTCGGTCTGTCGGTCTGTCGGTCTGTAGCCTCAGCCAGGTCACCGTGATACAAGTCCGTATTCGACGTCCATCCATGTCTGAGGACGTTGGGAGACGTGGAAACCGGCCACTAGGGGCAACATTGAGCGCTGTTACCTTCAAGTAGGTTTAGCTTTTGCTAAAGCGTTGCGGATGTGTGTAAGCATCTGCTTCTGGTGTCGAAGGTTGTGTGTTTGAATCCAGCAATATAAAGGTTTTTTAAGATTTTGGTTTGAAGCTTAACCCAAAACCTTACTTTAACCATTCTGAGTTAATGCCTAAACTTAACTCTAACCTTAACCATTCTGAGTTAATGCCTAAACTTAACCCTAACCTTAAAAAAATTGGAGTTAAAACCTGACCTTAATTTGACATTCGTAATAACTTCGAAATTTGACGTTCGAGAAACATGGATGACGTCTAAATCTGACATGAGACTGTGAGACTTGGTTGTGTAGCCTACACAATGTACAATGTAATTACAGTGTGCATTGTACACCAGCATTGCTTCCAGCTGTGTTTGTATACAATGTAAAAGGGGTAATATTAAGATCCGACATCTTTAGGAAACACACAGCCTTGAAAAAAAACTAACACAACACTCTCATTAAGAAAGTGTGGCGTCTCTCTCTCTCTCTCTCTCTCTCTCTCTCTCTCTCTCTCTCTCTCTTCTCTGTCTCTCTCTGCGTCGCTCTGCTTTGCTGTCTCTCTCTTCCTCTGTCTCTCGTCTGTTTCTCTGTCTTTCTGTTCCTCTCTGTCTTTCTGCCTCTGTCTCTCTCCCTGCCTCTGACTCTGTCTCTCTACATCCATGCCCCTCTCTCTCTGCCTGCCTCTCTCTAACCTTTCTCTCTAAACATAAATATAGGTTGTATTTGCAATGGTGTTTGTTCTTCACTGCTTGACCTTTTCTTGTGGCAACAGGTCACAAATCTTGCTGCTGTTATTGCACACTGTGGTATTTTACCCAATAGATATGGGAGTTTATCAAAATTAGTTTTGTTTTCGAATTCTGTGTGGGTATGGGTAATCTGAGGAAAATGTGTCTCTATGGGCATACATTTGGCAGGAGGTTAGGAAGTGCAGCTCAGTTTCCACCTCATTTTGTGGGCAGTGAGCACATAGCCTGTTTTCTCTTGAGAACCAGGTCTGCCTTTGGCAGACTTTCTCAATAGCAGGGCTTTGCTCACTGAGTCTGTACAGTCAAAGATTTCCTTAATTTTGGGTCAGTACCAGTGGTCAGGTATTCTGCCACTGTGTACACTCTGTTAAGGGCCAAATAGCATCTAGTTTGCTCTGTATTTTTTTGTAAATTCTTTCCAATGTGTCAAGTAATTATCTTTTTGTTTTCTCATGGTTTGGGTAGGTAATTGTGTTGATGTCCTGTGGCTCTGTGGGGTCTGTTTGTGTTTGTGAACAGAGCCCCAGCTTGCTTAGCGGACTCTTCTCCAGGTTAATCTCTCTGTAGGTGATGGCTTTGTTATGGAAGATTTGGGAATCGCTTCCTTTTAGGTGGTTGTAGAATTTAACAGCTATTTTCTGGATTTTGATAATTAGTGGGTATCGACCTAATTCTGCTATGCATGCATTATTTGGTGTTTTACGTTGTACACAGAGGATATTTTTTGCAGAATTCTGCATGCAGAGTCCCATTTTGTGAATTCTTGGTTGGTGAGCGGACCTCAGACCTCACAACCATAAAGGGCAATGGGTTCTATAACTGATTCAAGTATTTTTTTTCCAGATCCTAATTGGTGTGTCAAATTTGATGTTCCTTTTGATGGCATAGAAGGCTCTTCTTGCCTTGTCTCTCAGATCATTCACAGCTTTGTGGAAGTTACCTGTGGTTCTGATGTTTAAGCCGAGGTATGTATCGTTTTTTGTGTGCTCTAGGGCAGTGGTTCCCAAATGTTTTATAGTACCGTACCCCTTCAAATATTCAACCTCCAGCTGCGTAGCACCAGGGTTATTAAACATAAGAATGAGTGTGAGTTTTTGTCACAACCCGGCTTGTGGGAAGTGACAAAGAGCTCTTATAGGAACCAGGGCACAAATGATAATATAATAATAATAATCAATCATTTTGCTCTTTATTTAACCATCTTACATATAAAACCTTATGCGTTCATCGAAAATTGTGAATAATTTACCACAGGTTAATGAGAAGGGTGTGCTTGAAAGGTACACATAACTCTGCAATGTTGGGTTGTATTGGAGAGAGTTTCAGTTTTAAATCATTTTCCACACACAGTCTGTGCCTGTATTAAGTTTTCATGCTAGTGAGGGCCGAGAATCCACTCTCACATAGGTACGTGGTTGGAAAGGGCATCAGTGTCTTAACATCGCGATTTGCCAAGGCAGGATACTCTGAGCACAGCCCAATCCAGAAATCTGGTAGTTGCTTCTGAATTTTTTTTCACAGAACCGCTTGTTGCAATTTCGATGCGGCTTTCTTGTTCAGATATCGGTAAGTGGACTGGAGGCAGGGCATGATATGGATAACGAATCCAGTTGTTTGTGTCATTCATTTCGGGAAAGTACCTGTGTAATTGCGCACCCAGCTCACTCAGGTGCTTCGCTATATCACATTTGACATTGTCCGTAAGCTTGAGTTAATTTGCACAAAAAAAAAATCATACAATGATGGAAGATCTGTGTGTTGTCCTTGTTAATTCAGACAGAGAAGAGCTCCAACTTCTTAATCATAGCCTCAATTTTGTCCCGTACATTGAATATAGTTGTGGAGAGTCCCTGTAATCCTAGATTCAGATCCTTCAGGCGAGACAAAACATCACCCAGATAGGCCAGTCGTGTGAGAAACTCATCATCATGCAAGCGGTCAGACAAGTGAAAATAGTCAGTAAAGAAAACGTTAAACTTGTCTCTCAATTTTAAAAAATGTGTCAATACTTTACCCATGATAACCAGTTGTAAAAGCGTTACATGGTTGCTGCCCATATCATTGCATAATGCAGAAAATACACGATAGTTCAGGTGCCTTACTCTCACAAAGTTTTCACTGTAGTGTTCATAACGTTTTTCAAGCTGTCAGGCATTCCCTTGGCAGCAAGAGCCTCTTGGTGGATGCTGCAGTGTACCCAAGTGGCGTCGGGAGCAACTGCTTTCACTCGCGTTACCACTCCACTATGTCTCCCTGTCATGGCTTTTGCGCCATCAGTACAGATACCAACATAAGCAGCAGCTACGTTTTGCTACATACGGACCGTTAGTGGAATTCCTGTGAGAGAGTAACAGTTAATTATTTGACTAGGCTACCTTATTTACACTCAGTGCCCATCAGCAACCAGTAGACATTTGACTACAGATTCTAGTAGGGTGCTGCTGTAGGCCCTCCTTGGTTGGGGAGGGCCTACAGGGATGCACTTGGCCTCACCTCGTAGGGCGAGGCCGGATGCTGCAGACTGTTCTAGTGCCCTCGCTAATTCGTTGATATATATGTTGAAGAAGGTGGGGCTTAACCTGCATCCCTGTCTCACCCCACGGCCCTGTGGAAAGAAATGTGTGTTTTCTGCCAATTTTAAACCCACACTTGTTGTTTGTGTACATGGATTTTATAATGTCGTATGTTTTTCCCCCAACACCACTTTCCATCAATTTGTATAGCAGGCCGTTGTGCCAAATTGAGTTCTCTTTCTCTCTGCGTCTCTCTCTGCCGCTCTATCTCTCTCTCTATCTCTCTCTCTTTCTGTCTCTCTATATTTCGGTCTCTCTCTGTCTCTCTCTCTCTCTCTCTGTATCTCTCTCTGCCTCTCTCTCTTTGTCTCTCTCTGTCTGTCTCTGTTTCTCTCTGCCTCTCTCTCTGCATCTTTGTCTTCCTCTCTGGCACTACCCTTACTGCAGTTGACTATGCATTCTCAAATTGTAGAGAGAGAGAGAGCTTGTGTCGTAGTAATTGCTCTTCTGCAGGTAGTGTAAAAGCAGGATGGTGGGAATATGGTAATGCTGTGTTTAGGAGGTTTAGAACTGAAGTGGGAGAGAGTTTGAGTGGGTGCTTTTGGCACACAGATTTCCCATGTAGAACAAAAAAAAGTGCTGTCTTAGTTATTGCCATTCAGTTCACACAGTGATTGCATGCTGGTAGGATAATGGCAGAATGTTGTTGCAGTTTGGGGGAGTGATTTAAAATGGGAACAGAGTGGTTTATGCTCTGAACTACTCCAAGCATTGTGTTTCTCCCTTGGAAGTGCTGCTAGCACCACTCTCTTCCCAACAGAGTGCTTTTGGCACAGGAGTATTCTATGCATTGTGCCTCTCCCTATGAAACATTTTGTAGCCCACTAGTCCTCCTTTGTACCCACTCCTCCTATCCCCCACTGTCCTGTCTGTCCTGTCCTGTCTGTCTGTCTGTCTGTCTGTCTGTCTGTCTGTCTGTCTGTCTGTCTGTCTGTCTGTCTGTCTGTCTGTCTTCAGCTCTGTCTCAAACACCGTGGCAACGGTGGTGGTGGAGAGACAGACCTGAGGTCAGCTGGGTGTTGTGTGGTGTCTGTCTAGCCTAAAGCTGCCGGTCTGGCTGTCATTCAGTTTAAAGCTCAATCAAACACAGATCAAATACTGGTACTGAACCCAGGTCTGCTAGCTAGCCGCCTGCCAACCTCTCTGCCTGCCTGTCTGTCTGTCTGTCTGTCTGTCTGTCTGTCTGTCTGTCTGTCTGTCTGTTTGCGTGTCTGTCTGCCTGCCTGTCTGTCTGTCTGCGTGTCTGTCTGCCTGTCTGTCTGTCTGCCTGTATGAGGGGGCGATTGGTCTGCCTGACCGAATGACAAAGAAAAAAGGTTAATTGTGATATTTTTTATTTCAAGCTCTGAGTTTCCGTGGTTCAGTGGATGCAGAGGTTGTTATATGATTATTAATGAAGATTAGATGAGTCCATTACACTCATAATCATGACTTATAAATAAGCTCCTACCTACCACACATAGTACTACGCGAAGGTATCTCATACAGCCAAGACAGACAAAGTAAAACAATCTCATAGGATTTAATACATATGCTTTCCTACAATAGGAGGTCCTGTAGATTATATACATTTTCAAAGGAGGCTGTATGTTTCATGTTTACTTTCCTATTACCATTTATCTGATGGAAATGTGGTAGAAAACAGTGTGTAGCTACACTACATGACCAAAAGTATGTGGACACCTGTGATTCTTCACTCCAGTGAACACATTTCCAGTGCTCGAGCTTTACACCACTCCAGGTGACGCTTGGCATTGCGCATGGTGATCTTAGGCTTGTGTTTGACTGGAAGCCCCATTTCATGAAGCTTCCGACGAACAGTTATTGTGCTGACGTTGCTTCCAGAGGCAGTTTGGAACTCGGTAGTGAGTGTTGTAATCTGAGGACAGATGATTGTTACACGCTACACGCTTCAGCCCTCAGGCGGTCCCCGTTCTGTGAGCTTCTGTTTCCTAACACTTCGCGGGTGAGCTGTTGTTTCCACTTCAAAATAACAGCACTTACAGATGAACTGACTTGTTGGGAAGATGGCATCCTATGACGGTGCCACGTTGAAAGTCACTGTGCTCCTCACTAAGGACATTCTACTGCCAAAGTTTGTCTATGGAGATTGCATGGCTGTCTGCTCAATTTTTATACACCTGTCAGCAACGGGCGTGGCTGAAATAAGCGAATCCACACATTTGAAAGTGTGTCCACATACCTTTGTATACGTATAGTGTATGTTTGCCCGGGCGTAAAGAATGGCGGTGTGTCACCACAGGGTCTCTGCAGCTCTTTGATATCGATATGCTTTGCTGGAACAAAATTGGATTGGCTTCTTCAATCATTTTGGATATGGATTCCAGTGAGTGTCTTAGTGTTTACCGTGACATAGTTATTTGGAGAGAAGCCCTTGAGTCTCAGAAAAGCCTTTGGTTACGTAGCTAGCCCCACACATATACACACTCACACACTCACAACATACACACTCACACATATACACACACACTCACACCACACACACACACACACACCATACACACTCACACATATACACACACAATCACACCACACACACACACACACCATACACACTCACACATATACACACACACACACACCACACCAAGTATTCAGACCCCTTGAGTTTTTCCACATTTTGTTATGTTACAGCCTGATTCTGTGGGAAATTCAATTGATTGGACATGATTTGGAAAGGCACACACCTGTCTATATAATTTTGTTATATATTTTTTTTTAAATTACATTTCTGAAAAACAGTTTTAATTTTTTTTTTTTGGGGGGTATTGTGTGTAGGAAAAAACATTTGTTTTTATCCATTTTAGAACAAGGCTGTAATGTAACCAAATGTGGAAAGAGTGAAGAGGTCTGAATACCTTCCCGAATGCACTGTATACATACATAGGTGCTGCCTGTCCCAGACAGCTGTTTTCAACTCTCTAGAGACAACATGAGTGGTAGAGATACTCTGAATGATCAGCTATGAAAAGCCAACTGACATTTACATTTACATTTACATTTAAGTCATTTAGCAGACGCTCTTATCCAGAGCGACTTACAAATTGGTGCATACACCTTATGACATCCAGTGGAACAGCCACTTTACAATAGTGCATCTAAATCTTTTAGGGGGTGGGGGGGGTGAGAAGGATTACTTACCCTATCCTAGGTATTCCTTGAAGAGGTGGGGTTTCAGGTGTCTCCGGAAGGTGGTGATTGACTCCGCTGTCCTGGCGTCGTGAGGGAGTTTGTTCCACCATTGGGGGGCCAGAGCAGCGAACAGTTTTGACTGGGCTGAGCAGGAACTGTACTTCCTCAGTGGTAGGGAGGCGAGCAGGCCAGAGATGGATGAACGCAGTGCCCTTGTTTGGGTGTAGGGCCTGATCAGAGCCTGGAGGTACTGAGGTGCCGTTCCCCTCACAGCTCCGTAGGCCAGCACCATGGTCTTGTAGCGGATGCGAGCTTCAACTGGAAGCCAGTGGAGAGAGCGGAGGAGCGGGGTGACGTGAGAGAACTTGGGAAGGTTGAACACCAGACGGGCTGCGGCGTTCTGGATGAGTTGTAGGGGTTTAATGGCACAGGCAGGGAGCCCAGCCAACAGCGAGTTGCAGTAATCAAGACGGGAGATGACAAGTGCCTGGATTAGGACCTGCGCCGCTTCCTGTGTGAGGCAGGGTCGTACTCTGCGGATGTTGTAGAGCATGAACCTACAGGAATGGGACACCGCCTTGATGTTAGTTGAGAACGACAGGGTGTTGTCCAGGATCACGCCAAGATTCTTAGCGCTCTGGGAGGAGGACACAATGGAGTTGTCAACCGTGATGGCGAGATCATGGAACGGGCAGTCCTTCCCCGGGAGGAAGAGGAGCTCCGTCTTGCTGAGGTTCAGCTTGAGGTGGTGATCCGTCATCCACACTGATATGTCTGCCAGACATGCAGAGATGCGATTCGCCACCTGGTCATCAGAAGGGGAAAGGAGAAGATTAATTGTGTGTCGTCTGCATAGCAATGATAGGAGAGACCATGTGAGGTTATGACAGAGCCAAGTGACTTGGTGTATAGCGAGAATAAGAGAGGGCCTAGAACAGAGCCCTGGGGGACACCAGTGGTGAGAGCGCGTGGTGAGGAGACAGATTCTCGCCACGCCACCTGGTAGGAGCGACCTGTCAGGTAGGACGCAATCCAAGCGTGGGCTGCGCCGGAGATGCCCAACTCGGAGAGGGTGGAGAGGAGGATCTGATGGTTCACAGTATCGAAGGCAGCCGATAGGTCTAGAAGGATGAGAGCAGAGGAGAGAGAGTTAGCTTTAGCAGTGCGGAGCGCCTCCGTGATACAGAGAAGAGCAGTCTCAGTTGAATGACTATTCTTGAAACCTGACTGATTTGGATCAAGAAGGTCATTCTGAGAGAGATAGCGGTAGAGCTGGCCAAGGACGGCACGCTCAAGAGTTTTGGAGAGAAAAGAGAGAAGGGATACTGGTCTGTAGTTGTTGACGTCGGAGGGATCGAGTGTAGGTTTTTTCAGAAGGGGTGCAACTCTCGCTCTCTTGAAGACG
>NC_068437.1:50737787-50775287 GCF_023373465.1 Oncorhynchus keta | reverse complement strand
CTTATCAGCCTACACACAACTAATCCCACACAAAGAGCAGGCGGGCCTACTGGCTAACGTAGGACTTATCAGCCTACACACAACCAATCCCGCACAAAGAGCAGGCGGGCCCTGGCTACCGTAGCCCGACTTATCAGCCTACACACAACCAATCCCGCACAAAGAGCAGGCGGGCTGGGCCTTATCAGACTACACACAAACAATGGCCTACTGGCTAACGTAGCCCGACTTATCAGCCTACACACAACCAATCCCGCACAAAGAGCAGGCGGGGGCCTACTTATCAGCCTACACACAACCAATCCCGCACAAAGAGCAGGCGGGTACTGGCCCGACTTATCAGCCTACACACAACCAATCCCGCACAAAGAGCAGGCGGGCCTACTGGCTAACGTAGCCCGACTTATCAGCCTACACACAACCAATCCCGCACAAAGAGCAGGCGGGCCTACTGGCTAACGTAGCCCGACTTATCAGCCTACACACAACCAATCCCGCACAAAGAGCAGGCGGGCCTACTGGCTAACGTAGCCCGACTTATCAGCCTACACACAACCAATCCCACACAAAGAGCAGGCGGGCCTACTGGCTAACGTAGCCCGACTTATCAGCCTACACACAACCAATCCAACACAAAGAGCAGGCGGGCCTACTGGCTACCGTAGCCCGACTTATCAGCCTACACACAACCAATCCAACACAAAGAGCAGGCGGGCCTACTGGCTAACGTAGCCCGACTTATCAGCCTACACACCAAACGGGTGAAACCAATAAACAGAAAGGGGAAAAGAAATCAGTGGCAGCTAGTAGGCCGGTGAGACGACCGCCGAGCGCCACCCGAACAGGAAGGGGAGCCACCTTCGGTAGGAGTCGTGACACTCTGGGAAGAGACTAGATTGGTAAAGCGGTGTTCTGTTTGATGGAAAGGGGAAGAGGTCATATAACTAGTGGTAGTCAATCACAGTATAAAGTAGTATATGCCATTTAGCGGACGCTTTTATCCAAAGCGACTTACAGTCATGTGTGCATACATTCTACGTATGGGTGGTCCCGGGAATCGAACCCACTACCCTGGCGTTACAAGTGCCATGCTCTACCAACTGAGCTACATCACCACCTTCTGGAGACACCTGAAACCCCACCTCTTTAAGGAATACCTAGGATAGGATAAGTAATCCTTCTCACCCCCCTAAAAGATTTAGATGCACTATTGTAAAGTGGCTGTTCCACTGGATGTCATAAGGTGAATGCACCAATTTGTAAGTCGCTCTGGATAAGAGCGTCTGCTAAATGACTTAAATGTAAATGTAAATGTAATGTAAAATGTATATGAATACTGATATCTAAGACTATCTTTATTTCCCCTGTTTTTCAGGTTGAAGAAGAACAGTGATTAAGAGGAAGATAGATTCTTGAAGAGGAGAGTGGAGTGAACTGGGTCTTCTCCGGTAAGTTATGCAGTAACACACAGTACTAAAGCTCTACACTGTCAACATATGGTATTGTAGCTCCACACTGTCAACATATGGTATTGTAGCTCCACACTGTCAACATACAGTATTGTAGCTCCATACTGTCAACATACAGTACTATAAATAGCTCCATACTGTCAACATACAGTACTATATATAGCTCCATACTGTCAACATACAGTATTATAGCTCCATACTGTCAACATACAGTACTATATACAGCTCCATACTGTCAACATATGGTATTGTAGCTCCATACTGTCAACATACAGTATTATAGCTCCATACTGTCAACATACAGTACTATATACAGCTCCATACTGTCAACATATGGTATTGTAGCTCCATACTGTCAACATACAGTATTGTAGCTCTATATTGTCAACATACAGTACTGTAGTTCCACACTGTCAACATACAGTACTGTAGTTCCATACTGTCAACATACTGTACTGTAGTTCCACACTGTTAACATACAGTACTGTAGTTCCACACTGTCAACATACAGTACTGTAGTTCCATACTGTCAACATACAGTACTGTAGTTCCACACTGTCAACATACAGTACTGTAGTTCCACACTGTCAACATACAGTACTGTAGTTCCATACTGTCAACATACAGTATTGTAGCTCTATATTGTCAACATACAGAACTGTAGTTCCACACTGTCAACATACAGTACTGTAGTTCCACACTGTTAACATACAGTACTGTAGTTCCACACTGTTAACATACAGTACTGTAGTTCCATACTGTCAACATACAGTACTATATATAGCTCCATACTGTCAACATACAGTAGTATATATAGCTCCATACTGTCAACATACACTACTGTAGCTCCACACTGTTAACATACAGAACTGTAGCTCCATACTGTCAACATACAGTACTATATATAGCTCCATACTGTCAACATATGGTATTGTAGTTCCATACTGTCAACATACAGTACTGTAGCTCCATACTGTCAACATACAGTACTATATACAGCTCCATACTGTCAACATATGGTATTGTAGCTCCATACTGTCAACATACAGTACTGTAGCTCTATATTGTTAACATACAGTACTGTAGTTCCATACTGTCAACATACAGTACTGTAGTTCCACACTGTTAACATACAGTACTGTAGTTCTACACTGTTAACATACAGTACTGTAGTTCCATACTGTCAACATACAGTACTGTAGTTCCACACTGTTAACATACAGTACTGTAGTTCCACACTGTTAACATACAGTACTGTAGTTCCATACTGTCAACATACAGTACTATATATAGCTCCATACTGTCAACATACAGTACTGTAGTTCCATACTGTCAACATACAGTACTGTAGCTCCACACTGTTAACATACAGAACTGTAGCTCCATACTGTCAACATACAGTACTATATATAGCTCCATACTGTCAACATATGGTATTGTAGTTCCATACTGTCAACACACAGTACTGTAGCTCCATACTGTCAACATATGGTATTGTAGTTCCATACTGTCAACATACAGTACTGTAGCCCCCCACTGTCAACATACAGTACTGTAGTTCCATACTGTCAACATACAGTACTGTAGTTCCATACTGTCAACATACAGTACTGTAGCTCCATACTGTCAACATACAGTACTGTAGCTCCATACTGTCAACATACAGTACTGTAGCTCCATACTGTCAACATACAGTACTGTAGTTCCATACTGTCAACATACAGTACTGTAGCTCTATATTGTTAACATACAGAACTGTAGCTCCATACTGTCAACATACAGTACTGTAGCTCCATACTGTCAACATACAGTACTGTAGCTCTATATTGTTAACATACAGAACTGTAGCTCCATACTGTCAACATACAGTACTGTAGTTCTATACTGTCAACATACAGTACTGTAGTTCCATACTGTCAACATACAGTAGTATATATAGCTCCATACTGTCAACATACAGTACTGTCGTTCCATACTGTCAACATACAGTACTGTAGTTCCATACTGTCAACATACAGTACTGTAGTTCCATACTGTCAACATACAGTATTGTAGTTCCATACTGTCAACATACAGTACTGTAGTTCCATACTGTCAACATACAGTACTGTAGTTCCATACTGTCAACATACAGTACTGTAGTTCCATACTGTCAACATACAGTACTGTAGTTCCATACTGTCAACATACAGTACTGTAGTTCCATACTGTCAACATACAGTACTGTAGTTCCATACTGTCAACATACAGTACTGTAGTTCCATACTGTCAACATACAGTACTGTAGCTCCATACTGTCAACATACAGTACTGTAGTTCCATACTAGTACTGTACGTCCCTGCTTCTTTGTGCTAGATACTTTTTCAGTCCACATTTCATACGCAACATCCTCTCTTTCCTCAAATACTTGGAATGTTATTGGCTTGCTCTCAAACATTAATTTATTTTCTCACTTCTAATGTGAATGGAAATGACTGTCTGTCTGTCAGGCTTGTCTGGGAGGTTTCTACTCTCTCACATGAGTTCTCCATCTATGATATTGGCAACATGCTAAATGGAATGCATTCATCTTTTATCATAAAGTGACACTGTACAATGAAGTGGCCGAGAGGAGAACTTTTTATTGTTCCCGGAAAAAGAGAGAGAGAGAGAGAGAGAGAGAGAGAGAGAGAGAGAGAGAGAGAGAGAGAGAGAGAGAGAGAGAGAGAGAGAGAGAGAGAGAGAGAGAGAGAGATGTAAAGGAACATTTCAGTCTCTGACCTCATCTAGCCCCTCACAGCTAGATTTCTGAAGACACATCCACTGTCTTTCTGTCTCTTCCTCTCTCTGTGTTCATCTTTCACACTCTTTCTTTCCCCACATTCTCTCTCTCTCACTCTTTCTTTCCCCACATTCTCTCTCTCACTCTTTCTTTCCCCACATTCTCTCTCTCACTCTTTCTTTCCCCGCATTCTCTCTCTCTCTCTCTCTCTCTCTCTCTCTCTCCCTCTCTCTCTGCGGTCATGTGGTCATTAAAAAGTGTTGACTCAGCCTCTCTGGCCTGTAACACAGTGGTATTGACCAACACATTCACAACAAGTAACAGAGAGAGAGCGAGAGAGAGAGAGGGGGAGGCTGAGGGCCAGAGTGGGGACAAGAACCAGAGAGAGAGAGGGGGAGGCTGAGGGCCAGAGTGGGGACAAGAACCAGAGAGAGAGAGGGGGAGGCTGAGGGCCAGAGTGGGGACAAGAACCAGAGAGAGAGATAGAGTGGGTGAGAGAGAGACTAACCCAAACTTAAGGAAAGCTTTGACTATGTACAGACTCAGTGAGCATAGCTTTGCTATTGAGAAAGGCTGCCATAGGCAGACCTGGCTCTCAAGAGAAGACAGGCTATGTGCACACTGCCCACAAACTGAGGTGGAAACTGAGCTGCACTTCCTAACCTCCTGCCCAATGTATGACCATAGAAACACATTTCCCTCAGATTACACAGACCCACGAAGAATTCTAAAACAAACCCAATTTTGTTAAACTCCCATATCTACTGGGTAAAATACCACAGTGTGCCATCACAACAGCAAGAGTTGTGACCTTTTGCCACAAGAAAAGGTCAACCAGTGAAGAACAAACACCATTGAAAATACAACCCATATTTATGTTGATATATTTTCTATTTTGTACTTTAACCATTTTTACATCGTTACGACACAGTATATAGACATAATATGATATTTGTAATGTCTTTATTCATATGGAACTTCTGTGAGTGTAATGTTCACTGGTCATTTATATTGTTTATTTCCCTTTTGTATATTATCTACTTCACTTGCTTTAGCAATGTTAACACATGTTTCCCATGCCAGTAAAGGCCCTTGAATTGAAATTGAATTGAGAGAGAGAGAGTGGTGGTGGGGGGCAGAGTGAGCAAGAGAGACAGACAGAAAGAGAAAGAGGTCGACAAACAGAGAGAGAGAGGGGACCACAGAGTGAGGATTGTAGATTGAATCAGCAGTTTGAAGCACAGTGAGGCGTGAACCAATGGGTCTTTGTGAGCGGAAGCATTCAGTACCGAGGGATGAATAGAAGCCATGCAGAGGTTTCTATTCACTTCACCCATGGCTCTCTTTTACGGGGTTCCCTCGCCTCACGTGCTTTGGTGTTATTGTTGTGTGTGTTTGTGTTTTTTGATGCTCGCTGCCAGGGACAGGGGGGTGAGAGGAAGAGAACCACCCAGAATGTCAACTTGTTGCTGTAGTTTTTGAAACACACATTAACATAGGATTATTATATCCTGGTGAGAAATGAAATCAAGGTATTTGTGGTGTTGAGTAAGAACCACTTCACTACACTATGGTAGCCTCCTATAATACACTGCAGTAGGTTAAAAATAACCAAATATAAGATTTCCTTGTGAAAAAGACAATATCCCTGCCTCCAAGCTACTAGATGCAATCTTCCACTGTGTGCTAGTGCCTGGTGCAGGGGATTATTTAATCTCTGAGAGCACCAGGTTGCTCTCCCCAGGTGAAAGCAATGAGATTACTCAGCAGCAGGGCTGAGATCAGCTGTAGCACAGGTGGGGCCACACACACACACACACACACACACACACACACACACACACACACACACACACACACACACACACACACACACACACACACACACACACACACACACACACACACACACACACACACACACACACACACACACACACACACACACACACACACACACACACACAGACACACACCTCTCAGCTGGTCCCAGAACAGCTGATATACAGATAAATGGGAAAGACAACAGTGACTTCAGGCAGATACTGTACACAGACTGAAGCACTGTTTTAATAGCTCCCTGACATCTCTCCTGACTTCTCTTCTTGTTGAAGCCTCTGGCTGCGCCCTGAAGGGACATGGGGAGAGAGAGAGAGAGAGAGAGAGAGATGTAAAGGAACGTTTCAGTCTCTGACCTCATCTAGCCCCTCACAGCTAGATTTCTGAAGATGGCCTGACAACCTGGTGAACAGATGGACACATGGAGAGGAGAGACATGGAGAGGAGAGGCAGAGGACATGCCAGTCGTTCTATAGCTGTCTCTCCATCTCCTTCTCCATCTCATCACTCTCTCTCTCCTCCCTCTCCTTCTCTTTCCCCTTCTCCCTCACCCCCTCCATCTCCCCCTCAATATTGCTCCTTTTCTCAATGTATTTATTTATTTATTTATCCATCAGTCCACCTTAAGCACAAGGATAAAGTTGCTTTTCTTTTCCAAGCTGTTCAATAGAAACAAAATCCTTTTGGATGCATGGCAAAAGGACAGACGATTTCAAGCCATGTCGAGCAATAAGAATTTCAAGGCAGCTGGACAGAGGGGATGTTCCTCACATGTTTGGCTGGCCTGGTGTGTGATACCGGTATCTATCTATTTGGCAGCTGGACAGAGGGGATGTTCCTCACATGTTTGGCTGGCCTGGTGTGTGATGCCGGTATCTATCTATTTGGCAGCTGGACAGAGGGGATGTTCCTCACATGTTTGGCTGGCCTGGTGTGTGATACCGGTATCTATCTATTTGGCAGCTGGACAGAGGGGATGTTCCTCACATGTTTGGCTGGCCTGGTGTGTGATGCCGGTATCTATCTATTTGGAAGAGGTCGGTGCGCATGGTTGGCTGAGAAATCCAATGATTTATGTGGCCGTTATCTCTGGTTCATGGTCCCAATACCAAAGTCTATCGGCTCATCAATATAAAACACATGCTTCACAGTGTTGCGTGTTGCAGAATACAAATGCACCTGCTGCAATCCCTGCAAATGAGCGTGATGCTGACTCCTAGTAAGAAATCACCTGTAGACTCCAGAGGAGTGATTCTTACCAATAAATTGGCTGCATATGAAATCTGAGACTGATACAGAAGTAGCTATACTGTGGGTGTTTCTCAATATGCATAATGAATCCTCATTAAGGCCAAGAGAGGACTGTGGGTGTTTCTCAATATGCATAATGAATCCTCATTAAGGCCAAGAGAGGACTGTGGGTGTTTCTCAATATGCATAATGAATCCTCATTAAGGCCAAGAGAGGACTGTGGGTGTTTCTCAATATGCATAATAAATCCTCATTAAGACCAAGAGAAGACTGGGTGTTTCTCAATATGCATAATGAATCCTCATTAAGACCAAGAGAGGACTGTGGGTGTTTCTCAATATGCATAATAAATCCTCATTAAGGCCAAGAGAGGACTGTGGGTGTTTCTCAATATGCATAATGAATCCTCATTAAGGCCAAGAGAGGACTGTGGGTGTTTCTCAATTTAATATATATATAATAATAATAATATGCATAATGAATCCTCATTAAGGCCAAGAGAAGAATGGGTGTTTCTCAATATGCATACTACCATGCTCCGAGCACACTAATTGGAGCATGAATCATGAAGTATGCGTAATGGAGCACTGAGGGCTCTTTTTCTATACATACTCCGCTGGTACACATTTGGAAGCTTGAATCGATGCAAGTTTCAACGAAAAGTGTTGACAGAATTCTGATGCACACACAAAATGGCGGACATTTTTGGGTTACTGGCCCAACGCTCTAACCACTAGGCTACCTGCTGCCATTGTCCTGGCTAGAAGAAGGTTCAGTGAATGGGGAGATGCAGCTTGAGGTAATGCAGAAGGGGGGGGGTGCTTCTCAAAATTGTATGTTTTATGTGTTCTCCACACTCTTATCCTTACATATATGTATATATATATGCTACATATGGTTACTCAAGAGAACGTCCTCTGAGAATGCAGTCAGAGCATGAGAGTATGGAGCACGGTAGTATACATACTGAAAAACGCCCTGTATCTCACTTTATATCAGGGATTTGTTGCACCAGTTGCGAGTTTGAATTTCTGTTGCATTTCCCGTACTGTGACCTTCAGTGGGCTTTATGTGTAAAAGATTACATTCAGAGGTGTCTGTGGTCTGACTCTATACTACAATGATTAATGCTCTTGTCATTCCTTCTCTGGTGCACTAAAATGTCCCTGAGTATTGAGTCCCAGCCTTGAAAGTGTGCCATACAAACTCAGGCTGCACAACTTGGTGCCTGGGTTGACCCCCTTTATGCTGCTCTTAGCCCTCTGTGGGTAGTGGTCAGAGCAGACCAAAATCCTGTTCACACTATCATATAGCTTGGCTTGGCTTGATTCAGCTCAGCTCAGTTGTGTGAAAGTGGTAGAAGAGACATGCAGGCCATGCTAGCTTTACCCACCCAATTGACCCTGGCCTGAGCATTGACCCAGGCCTAAGCGTTGAGCCCTGGCCTAAGCGTTGAGCCCTGGCCTAAGCGTTGAGCCCTGGCCTGAGCATTGACCCAGGCCTGAGCATTGAGCCCTGGCCTGAGCATTGAGCCCTGGCCTGAGCATTGAGCCCTGGCCTGAGCATTGAGCCCTGGCCTGAGCATTGAGCCCTGGCCTGAGCGTGGCACACAAACCAGTGGCGTCTGGTGACGAGGACATACAGGATATACTAGTCATTAGGTGGACACAGACCAAGTATGTACAGCTAAGTAGCTGGCCTGCTGATTGGCTGAACCTTTAATGCTGACCCCAGCCCTCTCTGGGCCTGTCCGGAGTGGTTCTGAGCACCAGGGCTACACTATGTCTTCAGCCACCCATTACTGTACAGCACACAGCACTCAGACAGACCTCTCCCCTGCATTAGCTCCTACTTCCTATCCTAATCCCAACTCTAGTCTGACTGGAACAGTGTTATTAGTGGAAGTGGAATATGGACTGTTAGTGTTCAATCAAATCCCATGATGTTCCATTCCGGAACCATGTGAAACAGTGTTTGGCAGATGAGGAGCTGATTTTCCAGACATAAAGACAGTACTTGTTGGGGCTATTATTTTAGATGGGCCAGACCTGACAGCAGGCAGGATGTGTGTTTAGGTGGAGACCTTCTAGGAACAGGACCAAACACACTCAGACTATGAGCTATGAAGTGCGGGGTAATGGGTAGGCTACATCTGTCAGCACGACATCAGTAACTCAAAAAAAATGTTTTGTATACATTAGTGACTTTAGTTTTCAGTTCATGTACATTAGTGGTATTCAGTACCTGAATTTTGGTTTTAATTTGAGTGGTCTTCAAAGCCTTTATACCAGGTATCGTCAACTATATTCAGCCGCGGGGTGATTTAAAAAAAAAATTCTTGAGTGGATGGTCGGGGGACCGGGAACATAATTACTAATAATGTATAGACTGCAAATTGACCGCAAGAAGCCCAAACAGATATAATATTTGACTAAAACATAATCATTTCAAACCTTGCTTACATTTGTGTATGATCACGTGTCTCTTTATTATGCGTGGGAATAGTGGGGGAACAGATTTCCACAATTAAAATCACTAGGAGCTGATTTCCTGGTGTTTTAAGTCTTATGTCAAACCAAGAAAAATAAAATATCAGAAAACTTGCGGGGCAAAATAAAACCGTCAGTTGGGGAACCATACTGTATTTCTACATTATATACAGCCAATAGTTGTTGAGTGTACAACACTTATTACTGAAAACTAAATACGTGGTCATGCATGCAAGATGTTCTCATATGTCAACGTTGATATGTGCTACATATGGTTAAAGGTGCCACATTACAGACATGTCGATCAGTGTTCCTGACAAAATGAAACCAAAAGTAAGTACAGTAAGATAAAGTAGTTTGAGTCGGTGCCCAGTACCACTGAGCTCGATTCTATGCACATACATCCTCATTGTAATCAGGGTCGTGTTCATTAGGCACCTAATGGATGTAATCAGTGTTCATTAGGCACCTAATGGATGTAATCAGTGTTCATTAGGCACCTAATGGATGTAATCAGTGTTCATTAGGCACCTAATGGATGTAATCAGGGTCGTGTTCATTAGGCACCTAGTGTATGTAATCAGTGTTCATTAGGCACCTAATGGATGTAATCAGTGTTCATTAGGCACCTAATGGATGTAATCAGTGTTCATTAGGTACCTAATGGATGTAATCAGTGTTCATTAGGCACCTAATGGATGTAATCAGTGTTCATTAGGCACCTAATGGATGTAATCAGTGTTCATTAGGCACCTAATGGATGTAATCAGTGTTCATTAGGCACCTAATGGATGTAATCAGTGTTCATTAGGTACCTAATGGATGTAATCAGTGTTCATTAGGCACCTAATGGATGTAATCAGGGTCGTGTTCATTAGGCACCTAATGGATGTAATCAGTGTTCATTAGGCACCTAATGGATGTAATCAGTGTTCATTAGGCACCTAATGGATGTAATCAGGGTCGTGTTCATTAGGCACCTAATGTATGTAATCAGTGTTCATTAGGCACCTAATGGATGTAATCAGTGTTCATTAGGCACCTAATGGATGTAATCAGTGTTCATTAGGCACCTAATGGATGTAATCAGTGTTCATTAGGCACCTAATGGATGTAATCAGTGTTCATTAGGCACCTAATGGATGTAATCAGGGTCGTGTTCATTAGGCACCTAATGGATGTAATCAGTGTTCATTAGGCACCTAATGGATGTAATCAGGGTCGTGTTCATTAGGCACCTAATGGAAGTAATCAGTGTTCATTAGGCACCTAATGGATGTAATCAGTGTTCATTAGGCACCTAATGGATGTAATCAGTGTTCATTAGGCACCTAATGGATGTAATCAGTGTTCATTAGGCACCTAATGGATGTAATCAGTGTTCATTAGGCACCTAATGGATGTAATCAGTGTTCATTAGGCACCTAATGGATGTAATCAGTGTTCATTAGGCACCTAATGGATGTAATCAGGATCATGTTAATTAGGCACCTAATGGATGTAATCAGTGTTCATTAGGCAGCTAATGGATGTAATCAGTGTTCATTAGGCACCTAATGGATGTAATCAGTGTTCATTAGGCACCTAATGGATGTAATCAGTGTTCATTAGGCACCTAATGGATGTAATCAGTGTTCATTAGGCACCTAATGGATGTAATCAGTGTTCATTAGGCACCTAATGGATGTAATCAGTGTTCATTAGGCACCTAATGGATGTAATCAGTGTTCATTAGGCACCTACTGGATGTAATCAGTGTTCATTAGGCACCTGATGGATGTAATCAGTGTTCATTAGGCACCTAATGGATGTAATCAGTGTTCATTAGGCACCTAATGGATGTAATCAGGGTCGTGTTCATTAGGCACCTAATGGAAGTAATCAGTGTTCATTAGGCACCTAATGGATGTAATCAGTGTTCATTAGGCACCTAATGGATGTAATCAGTGTTCATTAGGCACCTAATGGATGTAATCAGTGTTCATTAGGCACCTAATGGAAGTAATCAGTGTTCATTAGGCACCTAATGGATGTAATCAGTGTTCATTAGGCACCTAATGGATGTAATCAGGATCATGTTAATTAGGCACCAAATGGAAAAAACGACTTGGTCTTGTCGAATAAGAAATGTTGTTCCAAAACCTTTCTATTGGGTGCCCTAATGAACACGACTCAAAGGTGAAGAGATGAAAGGTTCAGTCACTAATAACTCAAGCAGTCAGAACTGTTCATGGATATCGGAGAACATTTCAGTCAAACACATTATGAAGGAAGACATCATGTTCACTCTAAGCTCTGGTTTAGAAGCCAGCCTGACATCTGTCACCAGACCTGGGTTCAAATACTATTCGACATCTGTCACCAGACCTGGGTTCAAATACTATTCGACATCTTTCAAATACTTTAAGCCTGGAGTGCTAGACTGACAGGTTTTGCAGTTTTGCGACTATTCTATTGGTTACATTGCCGCAGGCAAGCTCATAAATACCTTATTTACATAAGTATTCAGACCCTTTGCTATGAGACTCGAAATTGAGCTCAGGTGCAACCTGTTTCCATGGATCATCCTTGAGATGTTTCTCACCAGTCGCAGTGGTGGTTTCTCACCAGTCGCGTTGGTGGGTAGTATAAGGTGCTTTAGTGACAAAACGGATGGCACTGTGATAAACTGCATCCAGTTTGCTGAGTAGAGTGTTGGAAGCGATTTTGTAGATGACATCGCCGAAGTCGAGGATCGGTAGGATAGTCAGTCACTGGCTTTATCAATAAGTACATCGAGAACGTCGTCCCCACAGTGACTGTTTGTAGATACACCAACCAGAAGCCATGGATTACAGGCAACATTCTCACTGAGCTAAAGGGTTGAGCTGCCTCTTTCAAGGTGCAGGACTCTAACCCGGAAACTTATAAGAAATCCTGCTATGCCCGCCGACGAACCATCAAACATGCAAAGCGCCAATACAGGACTAAGGTTGAATTGTACTACATCGGCTCCAAAGCTCGTCCGATGTGGCAGGGCCTGTAAACTATTATAGACTACAAAGGGAAGCGCAGCCACAGGTTGCCCCTGTGACACGAACCTAACAGATGAGCTAAATCACTTCTGTGCTCGCTTCGAGGCAAGCAGCACTGAGGCATGCATGAGAGCATCAGCTGTTCCGGACGACTGTGTGATCATGCTCTCCGTAGCCGATGTGAGTAAGACCTTTAAACAGGTCAACATTCACAAGGCCGCTGGGCCAGACGGATTACCAGGACGTGTGCTCCAGGCATGTGCTGACCAAGAACACTAAGGTAACCTGCCTAAATGACTACAGACCCATGGCACTCACATCCGTAGCCATTAAGTGCTTTGAAAGGCTGGTAATGGCTCACATTAACACCATTATCCCAGAAACCCTAGACCCACTCCAATTTGCATATCGCTCAAACAGATCCACAGATGATGCCATCTCTATTACACTCCACACGGCCCTTTCCCACCTGGACAAAAGGAATGCTGTTCATTGACTACAGCTCAGCGTCAACACCATAGTACCCTCAAAGCTCACCACTAAGCTAAGGATCCTTGGACTAAACACCTCCCTCTGCAACTGGATCCTGGACTTCCTGTTAGGCCGACCCAGGTGGTGAGGGTAGGTAACAACACATCTGCCACGCTGATCCTCAACACTGGAGCCCCTCAGGGGTGCGTGCTCAGTCCCCTCCTGTACTACCTGTTCACACACGACTGCATGGCCAGGCACGACTTCAACGCCATCATTAAGTTTACATATGACACAACACAGCCTGATCACGGACAATGATGAGACAGCCTATAGGGAGGAGGTCAGAGACCTGGCCAGGCGGTGCCAGAATAACAACATATCCCTCAACGTAATCAGGACAAAGGAGATTAATGTGGACCACCAGAAAAGGAGGACCGAGCACTCCTCCATTCTCATCGACGGGGCTGTAGTGGAGCGGCCTGAGAGCATCAAGTTCCTTGGTGTCCAGATCACCAACAAACTAGAATGGTCCCAACACACCAAGACAGTCGTAAAAAGGGCATGACAAAACGTATTCCCACTCAGGAGAGCGATAAGATTTGGCATGGGTCCTCAGATCCTCAAAAGGTTCTACAGCTGCAACAACGGGAGAATCCTGACTGGTTGCATCACTGCCTGGTACGGCAACTGCTCGACCTCTGACCCCAAGGCACTACAGAGGGTAGTGTGTACGGCCCAGTACATCACCAGTACATCACTGGGGCTAAGCTGCCTGCAATCTAAGACCTCTACACCAGGCAGTGTCAGAGGAAGGCCCTAAAAATTGTCAAAGACCCCAGCCACCCCAGTCATAGACTGTTCTTTCTGCTACCGCTTGGCAAGCGGTACCCTGTCAGGGGTGTGTACAGGAGGCGAGTGTAATAAGATTTTGTCAGGTGCAGGAGAGCAGAGTGTAATAAACAGGCGCTCTTTAATTCCGGTCCAAAAATGACAGCACATAAGAACAATAAAGTGCCAAAAACACGGAACATAGCAAAAGTATAGCGCCTGACAAAATCCACATAACAATAAAGAGATGAGTCTTCAGTAAAGACTTAGAGGTTGAGACCGAGTCTGCGTCTCTCACATGGGAAGGCAGACCATTCCATAAAATTGGAGCTCTATTGGAGAAAGCCCTGCCTCCAGCTGTTTGCTTAGAAATTCTAGGGACAATTAGGAGGCCTGCGTCTTGTGACCGTAGAGTACGTGTAGGTATGTAAGGCAGGACCAAATCAGAGAGATAGGTAGGAGCAAGCCCATGTAATGCTTTGTAGGTTAGCAGTAAAACCTTGAAATCAGCCCTTGCCTTAACAGGAAGCCAGTGTAGGGAGGCTAGCACTGGAGTAATATGATCAAATTTGGTTCTATTCAGGATTCTAGCAGCCATATTTAGCACTAACTGAAGTTTATTATTATTTAGTGCTTTATCCGGGTAGCCGGAAAGTAGAGCATTGCAGTACTCTAACCTAGAAGTAACAAAAGCATGGATGAATTTTTCTGCATCATTTTTGGACAGAAAGTTTCTGATTTTTGCAATGTTACGTAGATGGAAAGAAGCTGTCCTTGAAACAGTCTTGATATGTTCGTCAAAAGAGAGATCAGGGTCTAGAGTAACGCCGAGGTCCTTCACAGTTTTATTTGAGACGACTGTACAACCATCAAGATTAATTGTCAGATTCAACAGAAGATCTCTTTGTTTCTTGGGACCTAGAACAAGCATCTCTGTTTTGTCCAAGTTTAAAAGTAGAATGTTTGCAGCCATCCACTTCCTTATGTCTGAAACACAGGCTTCTAGTGAGGGCAATTTTGGGGCTTCACCGTGTTTCATTGAAATGTACAGCTGTGTGTCATCCACATACCTGGGAAAGTTAAACATTTTGTTTTCGAATGACATCCCCAAGAGGTAAAATATATAGTGAAAACAATAGTGGTCCTAAAACGGAACCTTGAGGAACACCGAAATTTACAGTTGATTTGTCGGAGGACAAATCATTCACAGAGACAAACTGATATCTTTCCGACAGATAAGATCTAAACCAGGCCAGAACTTGTCCGTGTAGACCAATTTGGGTTTCCAATCTCTCCAAAAGAATGTGGTGATCGATGGTATAAACAGCAGCGCTAAGGTCTAGGAGCACGAGGACAGATGCGGAGCCTCGGTCTCACGCCATTTAAAGGTCATTTACCACCTTCACAAGTGCAGTCTCAGTGCTATGATGGGGTCTAAAACCAGACTGAAGCATTTCGTATAAATTGTTTGTCTTCAGGAAGGCAGTGAGTTGCTGCGCAACAGCTTTTTCTAAAATGTTAGAGAGGAATGAAAGATTCGATATAGGCCGATAGTTTTTTATATTTTCTAGGTCATGGTTTGGCTTTTTCTTGAGAGGCTTTATTACTGTCACTTTTAGTGAGTTTGGTACACATCCGGTGCATAGAGAGACATTTATTATGTTCAACATAGGAGGGCCAAGCACAGGAAGCAGCTCTTTCAGTAGTTTAGTTGGAATAGGGTCCAGTATGCAGCTTGAAGGTTTAGAGGCCATGATTATTTTCATCATTGTGTCAAGAGATATAGTACTAAAACACTTGAGCGTCTCTCTTGATCCTAGGTCCTGGCAGAGTTGTGCAGACTTAGGACAACTGAGCTTTGGAGGAATACGTAGATTTAAAGAGGAGTCCGTAATTTGCTTTCTAATGATCTTTTCCTCAAAGAAGTTCATGAATTTGTTACTGCTGAAGTGAAAGCCATGCTCTCTTGGGGAACGCTGCATTTTAGTTAGCTTTGCGACAGTATCAAAAAGGCACTTTGGATTGTTCTTATTTTCCTCAATTAAGTTGGAAAAATAGGATGATCGAGCAGCAGTGTGTTCCAATTTTCTGGAAGCTTGCTTCAGAGCTCGGGTATTTGCTGTATACCAGGGAGCTAGTTTCTTAAGACAAATGTTTTTGAAGCTCAAAAGACGAAAAAACGTCGTTTTTTTGTTTTTTTGTCAATTGAAATATGCTATCGTAAATATTAGCAACACCTCCGCCTTTGCGCGATGCACGGGGGATATGGTCACTAGTGTAACCAGGAGGCGAGGCCTCATTTAACACAGTAAATTCATCAGGCTTAAGCCATGTTTCAGTCAGGCCAATCACATCAAGATTATGATCAGTGATTAGTTCATTGACTATAACTGCCTTGGAAGTGAGGGATCTAACATTAAGTAGCTCTATTCTGAGATGTGAGGTATCACAATCTCTTTCAATAATGTCAGGAATGGAGGAGGTCTTTATTCTAGTGAGATTGCTAAGGCGAACACCGCCGTGTTTAGTTTTGCCCAAGGTTGAGGCACAGACACGGTCTCAATGGGGATAGCTGAGCTGTCTACACTGACTGTGCTAGTGGCAGACTCCACTAAGCTGGCAGGCTGGTTAACAGCCTGCTGCCTGGCCTGCACCCTATTTCATTGTGGAGCTAGAGGAGTTAGAGCCTTGTCTATGTTGGTAGATAAGATGAGAGCACCCCTCCAGCTAGGATGGAGTCCGTCACTCCTCAACAGGCCAGACTTGGTCCTGTTTGTGGGTGAGTCCCAGAAAGAGGGCCAATTATCTACAAATTCTATCTTTTGGGAGCGGCAGAAAACAGTTTTCAACCAGCGATTGAGTTGTGAGACTCTGCTGTAGACCTCATCACTCCCCCTAACTGGGAGGGGGCCAGAGGCAATTACTCGATGCCGACACATCTTTCTAGCTGATTTACAGGCTGGAGCTATGTTGCGCTTGGTGACCTCTGACTGTAGCCTCGCTACTGTTATTTTCACTGTCATTTGACAGTTTTATAATTGTATTTCTTTACTTATCTATTGTTTACCTAATACCTATTTTTTACTTAAAAATTGCACTGTTTGGTAAAATGGTTTTGTCTACCATCTGGAAATCAATCATTAATAAAATGTGGATAAAAAAGGTAGATTTGTATTTGTCATCCATTTACATTTACATTTAAGTCATTTAGCAGACGCTCTTATCCAGAGCGACTTACAAATTGGAATCCAAAAACAATTGTTTGAGCTCCAGGTTTGCCATAACAAATGTGTTCATGGAATTGTCATACATTTTTGTCATCTAAAACTGTACATTTTCTCCGTAAGTTTGAATTTCTTCTTTGTTTACTTCTCAGGTTTTCTTAGACAGCATTTTGGGAGGTTAACTGTGATTCTCCCACAAGAAAACACCATGTGTTTCTCACACTCTGAAAGGGGCATTGCCGTGGCTTTCCTGTCTGAGAGTAGACGGCCGGTGCTTTTTGAGAGCAGCGGAGGGGAAATGATTTGTATTCACCTGCTCTGTCTGAATGGAGTTGAGGAGAGGGGGAGAGGAGAGGGGAGGGGAGAGGAGAGGAGGGGGAGAGATGGAGAAAGGGAAGAGGAGAGAGGAGAGGAGGGGGAGAGATGGAGAAAGGGGAGAGGAGAGGGGAGTGGAGAGGAGGGGGAGAGATGGAGAAAGGAGAGAGGAGAGAGGAGAGGAGGGGGAGAGATGGAGAAAGGGGAGAGGAGAGGGGAGTGGAGAGGAAGGGGAGAGATGGAGAAAGGGGAGAGTAGAGGAGGGGGAGAGATGAGGAAAGGGGAGAGGAGAGAGGAGAGGAGGGGGAGAGATGGAGAAAGGGGAGAGGGGAGGGGAGAGGAGAGGAGGGGGAGAGATGGAGAAAGGGGAGAGGAGAGAGGAGAGGAGAGGAGAGGAGAGGAGAGGAGAGGAGGGGGAGAGATGGAGAAAGGGGAGAGGAGAGAGGAGAGGAGGGGGAGAGATGGAGAAAGGGGAGAGGAGAGGGGAGTGGAGAGGAGGGGGAGAGATGGAGAAAGGGGAGAGGAGAGGGGAGTGGAGAGGAGGGGGAGAGATGGAGAAAGGGGAGAGGAGAGGGGAGAGGAGGGGGAGAGATGGAGAAAGGGGAGAGGAGAGGAGAGAGGAGGGGGGAGAGATGGAGAAAGGGGAGAGGGGAGAGGAGAGGAGAGGAGAGGAGAGGAGAGGAGAGGAGAGGAGAGGAGAGGAGAGGAGAGGAGAGGAGAGATGGAGAAAGGGGAGAGGAGAGAGGAGAGGAGGGGGAGAGATGGAGAAAGGGGAGAGGAGAGAGGAGAGGAGGGGAGAGATGGAGAAAGGGGAGAGGAGAGAGGAGAGGAGGGGAGAGATGGAGAAAGGGAGAGAGGAGAGAGGAGAGGAGGGGGAGAGATGGAGAAAGGGGAGAGGAGAGAGGAGAGGAGGGGGAGAGATGGAGAAAGGGAGAGGAGAGATGGAGAAAGGGGAGAGGAGAGGGGAGAGGAGGGGGAGAGATGGAGAAAGGGGAGAGGAGAGGGAGAGGAGGGGGAGAGATGGAGAAAGGGGAGAGGAGAGGGGGTGGAGAGGAGGGGGAGAGATGGAGAAAGGGGAGAGGAGAGGAGAGAGGAGGGGGAGAGATGGAGAAAGGGGAGAGGAGAGGGAGAGGAGGGGAGAGATGGAGAAAGGGGAGAGGAGAGGAGAGGAGAGGAGAGGAGAGGAGAGGAGAGGAGAGGAGAGGAGAGGAGAGGTGGAGAAAGGGGAGAGGAGAGAGGAGAGGAGGGGAGAGATGGAGAAAGGGGAGAGGAGAGAGGAGAGGAGGGGGAGAGATGGAGAAAGGGGAGAGGAGAGAGGAGAGGAGGGGGAGAGATGGAGAAAGGGGAGAGGAGAGAGGAGAGGAGGGGGAGAGATGGAGAAAGGGGAGAGGAGAGAGGAGAGGAGGGGGAGAGATGGAGAAAGGGGAGAGGAGAGAGGAGAGGAGGGGGAGAGATGGAGAAAGGGGAGAGGGGAGAGGAGAGGAGGGGGAGAGATGGAGAAAGGGGAGAGGGGAGAGGAGAGGAGGGGGAGAGATGGAGAAAGGGGAGAGGAGAGAGGAGAGGAGGGGGAGAGATGGAGAAAGGGGAGAGGGAGAGGAGAGGAGGGGGAGAGATGGAGAAAGGGGAGAGGGGAGAGGAGAGGAGGGGGAGAGATGAAGAAAGGGGAGAGGAGAGGGGAGAGGAGGGGAGAGATGGAGAAAGGAGAGGAGAGGAGGGGGGAGAGATGGAGAAAGGGGAGAGGAGAGGGAGAGGAGAGGAGGGGGAGAGATGGAGAAAGGGGAGAGGGAGAGGAGAGGAGGGGGAGAGATGGAGAAAGGGGAGAGGGGAGAGGAGAGGAGGGGGAGAGATGGAGAAAGGGGAGAGGAGAGGGGAGAGGAGAGGAGGGGGAGAGATGGAGAAAGGGGAGAGGAGAGGAGGGGGAGAGATGGAGAAAGGGGAGAGGAGAGGGAGAGGAGAGGAGGGGGAGAGATGGAGAAAGGGGAGAGGAGAGGAGGGGGAGAGATGGAGAAAGGGGAGAGGAGAGGGGAGAGGAGAGGAGGGGGAGAGATGGAGAAAGGGGAGAGGGGAGAGGAGAGGAGGGGGAGAGATGGAGAAAGGGGAGAGGGGAGGAGGGGGAGAGATGGAGAAAGGGGAGAGGAGAGGGGAGAGGAGAGGAGGGGGAGAGATGGAGAAAGGGGAGAGGAGAGGAGGGGGAGAGATGGAGAAAGGAGAGGAGAGGGGAGAGGAGAGGAGGGGGAGAGATGGAGAAAGGGGAGAGGAGAGGGGAGAGGAGGGGGAGAGATGGAGAAAGGGGAGAGGGGAGAGGAGAGGAGGGGGAGAGATGGAGAAAGGGGAGAGGAGAGGAGGGGGAGAGATGGAGAAAGGGGAGAGGAGAGGGGAGAGGAGAGGAGGGGGAGAGATGGAGAAAGGGGAGAGGGGAGAGGAGAGGAGGGGGAGAGATGGAGAAAGGGGAGAGGGGAGAGGAGAGGAGGGGGAGAGATGGAGAAAGGGGAGAGGAGAGGGGAGAGGAGGGGGAGAGATGGAGAAAGGGGAGACGGGAGAGGAGAGGAGGGGGAGAGATGGAGAAAGGGGAGAGGAGAGGAGGGGGAGAGATGGAGAAAGGGGAGAGCTCGGATACATTGGGTGTTTATGTGGTGATGGATTACTCTGACACTGATGATTAGTTAGTTGTCTCTATCAATCAGTAGACCGCCTACCTTGCAAATTGTGTGAGGAATTATAATTTCAGGAAACATGGAAACGTAATAACTATCAGTAAAGCTACGGTATTGTGTACACAGTTTGTAATTGAATGTGTACACAAAAGGTGAAGAGGGGTGTAACACGTGTTCGTTCTTTCTTTTTTTAGGCACACGTGAATCTGTTGTCTACAACAGTCTACAGTAGTATGCCATTTTCAAATCATCCCTCTGTATTTCACAGTATTTGTTCACAGATTGGTCCTCAGACGTGAACACTACACGCATGAAACATACGTTTTTTTCCCCTCCATCAGCCCAACATCCCACTTTCTTTCTTTTTTCTCTTCGTTCTTCCTTCTCTCTGCTCTCTCTTTTATTGGCTCGGCTCGGTCCTGCAACTCGATTCTTTCTATCAGACGGGACACAAGGAAGACAAAAGGAGACTGGCTTTTGTGGGTAATGAGGAAGGCAGTCCTCTTACAGTGCTACATATGTATTATTTATTGAACCTTTATTTAACAAGTCAGTTCAGAACAAATTCTTATTTACAATGACGGCCTACATATAGGGATCCCTAGTCAGTTGTATAGGGAAATGGGATCCCTAGTCAGTTGTATTGGGAAATGGGATCCCGAGTCAGTTGTTTAGGGAAATGGGATCCCTAGTCAGTTGTATTGGGAAATGGGATCCCTAGTCAGTTGTATAGGGAAATGGGATCCCAAGTCAGTTGTATAGGGAAATGGGATCCCTAGTCAGTTGTATAGGGAAATGGGATCCCTAGTCAGTTGTATTGGGAAATGGGATCCCTAGTCAGTTGTATAGGGACATGGGATCCCTAGTCAGTTGTATTGGGAAATGGGATCCCTAGTCAGTTGTATTGGGAAATGGGATCCCTAGTCAGTTGTATAGGGAAATGGGATCCCTAGTCAGTTGTATTGGGAAATGGGATCCCTAGTCAGTTGTATATGGACATGGGATCCCTAGTCAGTTGTATAGGGAAATGGGATCCCTAGTCAGTTGTATAGGGAAATGGGATCCCTAGTCAGTTGTATTGGGAAATGGGATCCCTAGTCAGTTGTATTGGGAAATGGAATCCCTAGTCAGTTGTATAGGGAAATGGGATCCCTAGTCAGTTGTATTGGGAAATGGGATCCCTAGTCAGTTGTATATGGACATGGGATCCCTAGTCAGTTGTATAGGGAAATGGGATCCCTAGTCAGTTGTATTGGGAAATGGGATCCCTAGTCAGTTGTATAGGGAAATGGGATCCCTAGTCAGTTGTATTGGGAAATGGGATCCCTAGTCAGTTGTATTGGGAAATGGGATCCCTAGTCAGTTGTATAGGGAAATGGGATCCCTAGTCAGTTGTATTGGGAAATGGGATCCCTAGTCAGTTGTATATGGACATGGGATCCCTAGTCAGTTGTATAGGGAAATGGGATCCCTAGTCAGTTGTATTGGGAAATGGGATCCCTAGTCAGTTGTATAGGGAAATGGGATCCCTAGTCAGTTGTATAGGGAAATGGGATCCCTAGTCAGTTGTATTGGGAAATGGGATCCCTAGTCAGTTGTATATGGACATGGGATCCCTAGTCAGTTGTATAGGGAAATGGGATCCCTAGTCAGTTGTATAGGGAAATGGGATCCCTAGTCAGTTGTATTGGGAAATGGGATCCCTAGTCAGTTGTATTGGGAAATGGGATCCCTAGTCAGTTGTATAGGGAAATGGGATCCCTAGTCAGTTGTATTGGGAAATGGGATCCCTAGTCAGTTGTATATGGACATGGGATCCCTAGTCAGTTGTATAGGGAAATGGGATCCCTAGTCAGTTGTATTGGGAAATGGGATCCCTAGTCAGTTGTATAGGGAAATGGGATCCCTAGTCAGTTGTATAGGGAAATGGGATCCCTAGTCAGTTGTATTGGGAAATGGGATCCCTAGTCAGTTGTATATGGACATGGGATCCCTAGTCAGTTGTATTGGGAAATGGGATCCCTAGTCAGTTGTATAGGGAAATGGGATCCCTAGTCAGTTGTATTGGGAAATGGGATCCCTAGTCAGTTGTATATGGACATGGGATCCCTAGTCAGTTGTATAGGGAAATGGGATCCCTAGTCAGTTGTATTGGGAAATGGGATCCCTAGTCAGTTGTATAGGGAAATGGGATCCCTAGTCAGTTGTATAGGGAAATGGGATCCCTAGTCAGTTGTATTGGGAAATGGGATCCCTAGTCAGTTGTATATGGACATGGGATCCCTAGTCAGTTGTATAGGGAAATGGGATCCCTAGTCAGTTGTATATGGACATGGGATCCCTAGTCAGTTGTATTGGGAAATGGGATCCCTAGTCAGTTGTATAGGGAAATGGGATCCCTCGTCAGTTGTATAGGGAAATGGGATCCCTAGTCAGTTGTATAGGGAAATGGGATACCTAGTCAGTTGTATAGGGAAAGGGGGATACCTAGTCATTTGTACAACTGAATGCACTGAAATGTATCTTCCACATTTAACCCAACCCCACTGAATCAGAGAGGTGTGGGAGGCTGCCTTAATCGATGTCCACGTCATCAACAACCGGGGAGCAGTTGTTGTTTGGGATTAACAGCCTTGCTCACAGACAGAACAACAGAGTTTTACCTTATCGACTTGAGGATTCAATCCAGGACAATTCAGGAACCGAAAGGTTGCTGGCTTTAACTTCCAGGCTACCTGCCAGGACCGGGAAATGGCCCGCACGCAAGCAGACACGAACACGCACACACACACACACATGCACACCACACACACACATTGGCTGGCCCGGGCCAAGCGGTGTAGGGAAGCCTATAGAATACAATAGAGGGGTCTGAGAGTTCCGTAGTCCCTCTGAACAGCCTTTGGGTTGTGAGGAGGACCTCCTCTGTAGTGACCTTTCACAGATATAGCCAGATGAAGGGGTACGTGTGTGTGTGTGTGTGTGGCTGAGGGGCTGAGACACAGGCAGGGGAGGCAGGAGGGTCCTATTGTGGAGGAGGTCTATGAATGTGGAGGTGGTCTGCCCCCTTTCCCTCTCACCCTCCCACCCCAACCACCTGCCACTAGATTCATTTTCTCACCAAACTTTCCCACAGGCAGTTAGTTACATCTTCTGGTAACTTGTAGTGAATCATAGTAGATTCTGCTAGAGAGACCCCTGTCTGTATTCAGAATGGACCACACTGTATTGATACAGGTACATGTTACATTGTGGAACAGATTGTTCCAGACTAATGTGACACGACAACACTATGCATAGACAGCAAGGCTGAATGACCCAGTGCTGACCATCAGCAGATTGTAAAATGGTATGCAGTTAAAATAATACTCATTGATACAGTAACTGGACTGTACTAGAAAGGCCTGGCTGGATACAGGATGTTTACCATTGACTCACAGCATGCAGCACCCATCATCAATAATGTCATTCAGCATCCTACAAAATAACTGATTTGCTATGACAACAGGACTGGGAGAAATAGGACTTTGTATAATAAATAACATTAGTTTAACAGGCACTCTTATCAATCAAAGCCTTCAACTAAGGTAGGTAATAACAATTACGTATCACAGTCATAGCAGGCAAACCCTTGTTTAAATTAGCCACAGTCTGCTAAATCAATGTAAGAAGCACTAAGAGAAGACATGAGCGAATATGAGTGCAAGACAGATGAGTAGGACAGTAAAAGTTGTTCTGGAGGTTGTCATTGTATATTTAACACCACTAAGACCCCAGCTTGCTACTATGGCTTACTGTCATATAGAGCCTAAGCTTAAAGAAAACTCCCCATATTGGCTCCCTCCTGACTGTGCTTCCACCCTTCAGAGAGTAAGCTATCGCTGGTTCATAACGTCCGGCGGACATCCTTGTTGGAGAACTAAGATATTAATCACACCTCTATTGTTGTTTGGCCAGAAGAAGCTGAGATTGTTCAGGACGAGCGCAGATGTTAAGTGTACAGTTGAGTTTTATTTTATCAACTTTTCTTATTTTTTTGTGAGTTGAGAAATGTCGGCTTTGTCTGTCTGTGGTTTTGTCCTTTTTCGTATGTCTGTGTTTGATGAAGGTTGACATCTCTGTAGACATGGAGATCAAAGGATAGCAGTGGATTGCCATGGATACAGAGTGCTGTTTGAAAGTGCTATTCCACTAGCTGCTCCTGCAGATGTATTTTTAAAGAGAGACTTTAGTCTTTAATGATCGCAGAGACATTTTACATCAAAGTGAAGAGGACTTTTAAAAACAGTTGTGTTTTGGTGAATCTCCAAAATGTAGCAATTTCAAGGCGTCATATTCTATATTAAACAAAGTTTTTGGGGTGGGTATGTTTTTGTAGGGTGGGTATGGTTTTGTAGAGTGGGTATGTTTTTGTAGGGAGGGTATGTTATTGTAGGGTAGGTATGTTTTTGTAGGGAGGGTATGGTTTTGTAGAGTGGGTATGTTATTGTAGGGTGGATATATTTTTGTAGGGTGGATATGTTTTTGTAGGGTTGATAGGTTTTTGTAGGGTTGATAGGTTTTTGTAGGGTGGATAGGTTTTTTTGTAGGGGATAGGTTTTGAGGGTTGATAGGTTTTTGTAGGGTGGATAGGTTTTTGGGTGTTGATAGGTTTTTGTAGGGGTGATAGGTTTTTTTGTAGGGTGGATAGGTTTTGTAGGGTGATAGGTTTTTGTAGGGTTGTAGGGTGGGTATAGTAGGGTTTTTGTAGGGTTGATAGGTTTTTTTAGGTTTTGGGTTGATAGGTTTTTGTAGGGTTGATAGGTTTTAGTAGGGTTGATGATAGGGTTGATTTTGTTGGGTTTTGATAGGTTTTTGTAGGGTTGATAGGGTTGATAGGTTTTTGATAGGGTAGGGTTGATAGGTTTTTTTTGATAGGTTTTGTAGGGTTGATAGGTTTTTGTAGGGTAGGGTTGATAGGTTTTTAGGGTTGATAGGTTTTAGTAGGGTGGGTAGGTTTTTGTAGGGTTGATAGGTTTTTAGGGTTGATAGGTTTTTGTATAGGGGATTTTGTAGGGTTGATAGGTTTTTTTTTGTTTTTGTAGGGTTGATAGGTTTTTGAGGGTTGATAGGTTTTGTAGGGTTGATAGGTTTTGTAGGTTTTTTAGGGTGGAGGGTTGATAGGTTTTTGTAGGGGATAGGTTTTGTAGGGTTGATAGGTTTTTTGTAGGTTTTTGTAGGGTTGATAGGTTTTTGTAGGGTGGATTGGTTTTTGTAGGGTTGATAGGTTTTTGTAGGGTTGATAGGTTTTTGTAGGGTTGATAGGTTTTTGTAGGGTTGATAGGTTTTTGTAGGGTTGATAGGTTTTTGTAGGGTGGATAGGTTTTTGTAGGGTTGATAGGTTTTTGTAGGGTTGATAGGTTTTTGTAGGGTTGATAGGTTTTTGTAGGGTTGATAGGTTTTTGTAGGGTTGATAGGTTTTTGTAGGGTTGATAGGTTTTTGTAGGGTTGATAGGTTTTTGTAGGGTTGATAGGTTTTTGTAGGGTTGATAGGTTTTTGTAGGGTTGATAGGTTTTTGTAGGGTGGATAGGTTTTTGTAGGGTGGATAGGATTTTGTAGGGTGGATAGGTTTTTGTAGGGTTGATAGGTTTTTGTAGAGTTGATAGGTTTTTCACGTATGCAAAGAAGTTCCAAACTATTCTCTCACTGAGAGTGTAAGGTCGGGTGGTGTAGGGTAGAGTAGGGTAGAATAGGGTGGAGTAGAGTAGGGTAGAATAGGGTGGAGTAGAGTAGGGTTGAGTAGAATAGGGTGGAGTAGAGTAGGGTGGAGTAGAGTAGGGTGGAGTAGAGTAGGGTGGAGTAGAGTAGGGTGGAGTAGAGTAGGGTGGAGTAGAGTAGGGTGGAGTAGAGCAGGGTGGAGTAGGGTGGAGTAGAGTAGGGTGGAGTAGAGTAGGGTGGAGTAGGGTTTTATGTTTTGTTTTTCTGAACAGCAGAAGAAGTTCCCAAACTATTCAGCTGATGATAGTACTACACTCTCCTTCTATGTTTGTTTATGGCAATGTGGTGCCACTGCTCAGTATACCACACACACACACACACACACACACACACACACACACACACACACACACACACACACACACACACACACACACACACAGCGACACACACACTTATGACACACACACACACACACACACACACACACACATTGACTCCACAGTTTGTTCCACCACAGACACACACACACACTTCCTCAGTGGTAGGGAGGCACACACACACACAGACACACACACACACACACACACACACACACACACACACACACACACACACACACACACACACACACACCTGCGCCGCTTCCTGTGTGAGGCACACACACTTGACACACACAGGATCACACAGCGCTCTGGGAGGAGGACACAGTTGTCAACCGTGATGGCGAGACACACTGAGGTTCACAGCACATGTCTGCCAGACATGTCAGGGACGCCAGCAGACACTCATGTGAGGTTATGACAGAGCCAAGTGACCTAGTAATTACAGTGTGGGGACACCGCTGCGTGGTGAGGAGACATTCTCGCCACGCCACCAGGGTCACCTGTCAGGTACACGCAATCAAGCGTGGGCCGCGCCGGAGATGCCCAACTCGGAGAGGGTGGAGAGGAGGATCTGATGGTTCACCTCTGAGTCAGTGCGGAGCGCCTCCGTGATCTGTTTTATTGGACTGATTTTTCTGAAGTGTCTAAAGGCCTTCTGTAGTTGTTGACATCGGAGGGATGAGACACTTGTAGGAGGTCAGGGATGAGTTGTGGACAAACGAGGTAAGGTAAGGGAGAAGGTCTCCGGAAATGGTCTGGAGAGAGGAGGGGATAGGGTCAAGCGGGCAGGTTGTTCGGCCGGCCGTCACAAGGCATTTCATCTGGAGAGAGAGGGAGAAAGAGGTCAGAGCATAGGGTAGGGCACAGAATCTCTCATGTGAAGTCACAGAGAGGGAGGAGGGAGGGGGAGGATTCAGGAGGGAGGAGAAAGAGCTTCCTAGGGTTAGAGGCAGATGCTTGGAATTTAGAATGGTAGAAAAGCAGCAGAGACAGAGGAGGAAAATGTAGAGAGGAGGAGTGAAAGGATGCCAGGTCCAGGCGCACACACACACACACACACACACACACACACACACACACACACACACACACACACACACACACACACACACACACACACACACACACACACACAGCAGGATAGCGTCGACATGTCAGGGATAGCAGACACTCTCCTAGTAATTACAGTGTGGGGACCGTCTGTCAAACCAAGGTCAAGTTCACATCCGTAGCCTTCTCCTCTGAGTCTCTGATCTGCTTTTATTGGCTGCCTTTCTGAAGTGTCTAAAGGCCTTAATGAGACACTGTGTAGGAGGCAGGAGGCAGACTGGTGGACAAACGCTGTAGTTTGCCTCGACCGGAGGGTGAGCGGCACATCTCTCATCTGAATACTAAGAGCTTCTCTGTAAAGTGGTTCTGCTGATTAGCATTGGGTGGAGGGGAATCTGAATATGAGATGAGTGTGTTTGTGTGTGTGTGTGTGTTCGAGCGTGCGTGTGTGTGAGTGTGTGTGTAGTGGTAGGAGTGGAAGCTTAGTGATTGTCAATGTGTGTTTTTTATAGAAGGCAGTTACCAGCATTTTTTAAAACATTTTTTATTTCACCTATTTTTAAACAGGTAGGCTAGTTGAGAACAAGTTCTCATTTGCTACTGCGACCTGGCCAAGATAAAGCAAAGCAGTTCGAAACATACATCAACACAGAGTTACACATGGAATAAACAAACATACAGTCAATTATACAGTAGGAAAAAAAAGAAAAGTCTATATACAGTGAGTGCAAGTAAGGCAATAAATAGGTCATAGTGGCAAAGTAATTACAATATAGCAATTAAACACTGGAATGGTAGATGTGCAGAAGATGAATGTGCATGTAGAGATACTGGGGTGCAAAGGAGCAAGATAAATAAATAAATACAGTATGGGGATGAGGTAGGTAGATAGATGGGCTGTTTACAGATGGGCTATGTACAGGTGTAGTGATCTGTGAGCTGCTCTGACTGCTGGTGCTTAAAGCTAGTAAGGGAGATAAGAGTCTCCAGCTTCAGTGATTTTTGCAGTTTGTTCCAGTCATTGGCAGCAGAGAACTGGAAGGAAAGGCGGCCAAACGAGGAATTGGCTTTGGGGGTGACCAGTGAGATATACCTGCTGGAGCGCATGCTACGGGTGGGTGCTGCTATGGTGACCAGTGAGCTTAGATATGGCGGGGCTTCACCTAGCAGAGACTTGTAGATGACCTGGAGCCAGTGGGTGTGGCGACGAGTATGAAGCGAGGGTCAGCCAACGAGAGAGTACAGGTCGCAGTGGTGGGTTATATATGGGGCTTTGGTGACAAAACGGATGGCACTGTGATAGACTGCATCCAATTTGTTATTTTATAAATGACACAGATGGGACACAGACCCACTGAGTTCACATTAACCCTGGTCTCCCATTAACTTACTCCAACTAGAGGTGTCAATTCAATCTTTAGAATTGAACTCAACCTATGGCACCCTAGACATTAGCAGTCAACCTATAGGGAAAGGGAAAGGGGGGATACCTAGTCAGTTATCCAACTGAATGTAATCAACTGAAAAGTGTATTCCGCATTTAACCCAACCCCTCTGAATCAGGGAGGTGTGGAGAGCTGCCTTAATCGACATCCACGTCTTCAGCACCCAGGGAACAATTGGTTAACTGCCCTGCTCAGGTGCAGTACGACAGATCTTTACCTCTTCATGCCAGGGATTCGATCCAGCAACTTTTCGGTTACTGGCCCAACACACTAACCGTTAGCATTAGTAGCCGTACTAGCCTGCGTAGGTAATGCATTAGTGACTAATGTAAAGGGGGACAATAAGTACTTGTAAAGCATTCAGAAATGATTCTGCTCACTCATTTTAACTAGGTTAAGTAGTAGTGACAGAATTTATCCACTGACTGAGAGAGTAATGCTGGATTGACTAGGCTAAGTAGTAGTGACAGAGAGTACAATAATGTATGCACTCCTACTGTAAGTCGCTCTGGATAAGAGTGTCTGCTAAAAGACACACATGTAAATGTAAAAAATAAGTAGGCCTAAACTGGAGTTTTAATGTGGCTATTAGTGATGGCGAGGGGGGAAACTATCGTAATATTATTTTTGTGCTAGTCTGCTGCACTTGCACCAAAACAATTTGTTTTCAGACATTTTTAATTTCAATGACTGATCAAAACTCGTTTTCTCATTGGCCCTCTCTTGTCCCGCTGCAGCAGACATATGGTGAGCAGTATGTTTGTAACTGTGAGGGCACACACACACACACACACGCACACACACACACACACACACACACACACACACACACACACACACACACACACACACACACACACACACACACACACACACACACACACACACACACACACACACACACACACACACGCTCAGGGACACTCGAACACATACATCATTATTTTATTTTTTTGTCTTTATTGTTTGTATATCGTTGTTTATAACATGTGTGTGTCTGCCCTTGTCTGTCAGTGTACCAGTCTTTTCCTACTCGTCATGTTCTGTATTTGTTGTGGACTTTCCCAGCCCTTCTGGCTATATCTGTTTACAATGATCTTCTACATACAGTATCCATCTAGAACAACAAGAGGATATAAATAAGATGTTTATAGTTGTTGGTAACTGGATAAAGAGGGGTTTTATGGTTCAGCCCTGTATAGTGTAGTCGGGAGGAAAAGGGGACCACTTGTTTTGATCTCTGGGTCCTCTGTGCATCTCCCTTGACAACAGGACTTGTATTCATATGTTAACAACCGCAATTATTTGCATATCTCACCCCAATTATAAAACTTAATGAGGAGGATTATGGGTAACGTATCCTGAAACCAGGTCAGTGGAATTTCCATTGTGATGCTGTGGCCACAGATAAGGGGCCCCCGCGAGAGAGACTAGAAACGATCGGGCTAATGTGATCCTCAAAAGCCCTGCTCAGAATACATCATATAGGCTATTATTTACATGAAGCTAATAACTAATGGCTCACTACCACCAGGGCTTTAAAATAATGGGTCACAAAACTAAGGTGTAGGTTAAGTAGCGAGTTACCTGGGGTTGTTGATATTTGGTCACCACTCAATGCTAATTTAGTGGCTAACAAGACAGTTATTACAGTTTTTAACAATCACTTTGGCACTAATTTCAGAACCTTGTGGTCATTTTTCAAAACTCTAGACACAAAACTCAAAACGGTCATTACTTGTAACACAGGCTGTCCAATGTTCAAAACATAGCATTGTGCGTTCATATCTTTAGAAACCTTGCACTTGCAGAATCATTGGTTAAAATAACTCATTTATCATGAAATACCATAGGAACATCAATTTAGATCACCCACACACAAGATACCGATAGTTTCACTGTGTAGTTGTTCGTACAATATTTAAATATTGTTGTACAAAATATGTGATACATGTTTCATTATGCTACAGTGGGGCAAAAAAGTATTTAGTCAGCCACCAATTATGCATGTTCTCCCACTTAAAAAGATGAGAGAGGCCTGTAATTTTCATCATAGGTACACTTCAACTATGACAGACAAAATTTGAAAATAAAATCCAGAAAATCACATTGTAGGATTTTTAATGAATTTATTTGCAAATGACACAGTGGAATCATTGAACACAATCTGAAATGTATTGATGAAATACAATAAAATCACAACATAGGTTTCTTTGAATCAAAGCAAAAATAATTAGCTACAACAAAAGAAAAAACAGTTAAAGGTCAACTGCAGTGTTCCTCAGCTGGCTTACTGTAAAATATCACTGCAGTGTTCCTCACCTGGCTTACTGTAAAACATCACTGCAGTGTTCCTCACCTGGCTTACTGTAAAACATCACTGCGGTGTTCCTCACCTGGCTTACTGTAAAACATCACTGCAGTGTTCCTCGCCTGGCTTACTGTAAAACATCACTGCAGTGTTCCTCACCTGGCTTACTGTAAAACATCACTGCAGTGTTCCTCACCTGGCTTACTGTAAAACATCACTGCAGTGTTCCTCACCTGGCTTACTGTAAAACATCACTGCAGTGTTCCTCACCTGGCTTACTGTAAAACATCACTGCAGTGTTCCTCACCTGGCTTACTGTAAAACATCACTGCAGTGTTCCTCACCTGGCTTACTGTAAAACATCACTGCAGTGTTCCTTGCCTGGCTTACTGTAAAACATCACTGCAGTGTTCCTCACCTGGCTTACTGTAAAACATCACTGCAGTGTTCCTCACCTGGCTTACTGTAAAACATCACTGCAGTGTTCCTCACCTGGCTTACTGTAAAACATCACTGCAGTGTTCCTTACCTGGCTTACTGTAAAACATCACTGCAGTGTTCCTCACCTGGCTTACTGTAAAACATCACTGCAGTGTTCCTCACCTGGCTTACTGTAAAACATCACTGCAGTGTTCCTTACCTGGCTTACTGTAAAACATCACTGCAGTGTTCCTTACCTGGCTTACTGTAAAACATCACTGCAGTGTTCCTTACCTGGCTTACTGTAAAAAGCTAAACAAAAGATTGATTACTGTACTTCTATATTTCCATCAACCCTGTCTTGTGGATTTGGCCACAGGTTCTCATCCACATCACAATGGATGTTTTCATTAGCCAAACATCTTGGGAAGAATCTTCGGGTGAATCCAGGCCTGACACTGGTCTGCCGGGATGTCATTGCATGCGTCATCCACGGCCTGGAGAAGGGTGGCTTGTTCGTGAGGGCGCCGATCATATACCTTCCGCCTCCATGGTGGAACCTGACATTATCCCACACAATGACATAGGTCATACCTTCAGCTCTACAGACCTGATTTAGCCCATCAAGGAAGGTTACATTCAAATCATGTGGCTGCCTGCAACTCAATATATAGAGTATATAGAGTAAAGAGCTTTTAGATGTTGTTCAACCAAATATTAGAACGGGCAAGATGAGTAATCTAAGCAACTTTGACCGTGGTTGATGCCACACATGGTGATTCCAGCATCTCAGAAACAGCTGCCCTCCTGGGATTTATACTCACTACAGTCTCTAGAGTTTACAGAGAATGGTGCGATAAACAAAACACATTCAGTGAGCGGCAGTTCTGTGGGCAGAAACACCTTGTTAATGAGAGAGGTCAGAGGAGAATGTCCAGACTCATTCAACCTAACAGAAAAGGAAATGCTCAAATAACAGCTGTTTAAAACAGTGGTGTGCAGAAGGGTATCTCTTAACGTACAACACCGTGAATAATTCAGGCTGTTGTGGAGACAAAAGGGGGTCCTACCCAGTACTAGATAGGTGTACCTAATAAAGTGGCCAGAGAGTGTACAGTAATGTCAAATATGAAAACATGGTTTGGAAAAGTGGTACATGGGACCATAGAAACAGTGTCTGATAAAGAATGATGATGAAATATTACATCCATAGATAATGTAGTCCAACTGGTTCATGTCCCATGGTAATTGGTGTCAATGGATCTCATTATCCTGAAACTTTCATGATCTTAACATGGAATATTGTTTGTCAATTTCCATAAAACTATGGATTAAGAGTAATGCAACAGTTACTTATCATTTTGAGCAGTTGCTCAGCGTTGCTGCACGGTGTCAGAATCACTGAACACATCGAATCTGTATTTGATCCTATTGTTGAATCAGCAAAGAGCCCCAGGTTTAGGCGTTGGTGTCTTCCAGCCCTCACTCGTCTGTGCAAACCCTGTATACGTCTCCGTAGACTTCTAATGAGACAGCGAGATGACAATTGCTCATTAATGACAGGGGAGACGTTCTCATCAGTATAATCTCTCATTCTGTGACTGGGGAGACGTTCTCATCAGTATAATCTCTCATTCTGTGACTGGGGAGACGTTCTCATCAGTATAATCTCTCATTCTGTGACTGGGGAGACGTTCTCATCAGTATAATCTCTCATTCTGTGACTGGGGAGACGTTCTCATCAGTATAATCTCTCATTCTGTGACTGGGGAGACGTTCTCATCAGTATAATCTCTCATTCTGTGACTGGGGAGACGTTCTCATCAGTATAATCTCTCATTCTGTGACTGTTCTCATCAGGGAGACGTTCTCATCAGTATAATCTCTCATTCTGTGACTGGGGAGACGTTCTCATCAGTATAATCTCTCATTCTGTGACTGGGGAGACGTTCTCATCAGTATAATCTCTCATTCTGTGACTGGGGAGACGTTCTTATCAGTATAATCTCTCATTCTGTGACTGGGGAGACGTTCTCATCAGTATAATCTCTCATTCTGTGACTGGGGAGACGTTCTCATCAGTATAATCTCTCATTCTGTGACTGGGGAGACGTTCTCATCAGTATAATCTCTCATTCTGTGACTGGGGAGACGTTCTCATCAGTATAATCTCTCATTCTGTGACTGGGGAGACGTTCTCATCAGTATAATCTCTCATTCTGTGACTGGGGAGACGTTCTCATCAGTATAATCTCTCATTCTGTGACTGGGGAGACGTTCTTATCAATATAATCTCTCATTCTGGGACTGGGGAGACGTTCTCATCAGTATAATCTCTCATTCTGTGACTGGGGAGACGTTCTCATCAGTATAATCTCTCATTCTGTGACTGGGGAGACGTTCTCATCAGTATAATCTCTCATTCTGTGACTGGGGAGACGTTCTCATCAGTATAATCTCTCATTCTGTGACTGGGGAGACGTTCTCATCAGTATAATCTCTCATTCTGTGACTGGGGAGACGTTCTCATCAGTATAATCTCTCATTCTGTGACTGGGGAGACGTTCTTATCAATATAATCTCTCATTCTGTGACTGGGGAGACGTTCTCATCAGTATAATCTCTCATTCTGTGACTGGGGAGACGTTCTCATCAGTATAATCTCTCATTCTGTGACTGGGGAGACGTTCTCATCAGTATAATCTCTCATTCTGTGACTGGGGAGACGTTCTCATCAGTATAATCTCTCATTCTGTGACTGGGGAGACGTTCTCATCAGTATAATCTCTCATTCTGTGACTGGGGAGACGTTCTCATCAGTATAATCTCTCATTCTGTGACTGGGGAGACGTTCTTATCAATATAATCTCTCATTCTGGGACTGGGGAGACGTTCTCATCAGTATAATCTCTCATTCTGTGACTGGGGAGACGTTCTCATCAGTATAATCTCTCATTCTGTGACTGGGGAGACGTTCTCATCAGTATAATCTCTCATTCTGTGACTGGGGAGACGTTCTCATCAGTATAATCTCTCATTCTGTGACTGGGGAGACGTTCTCATCAGTATAATCTCTCATTCTGTGACTGGGGAGACGTTCTCATCAGTATAATCTCTCATTCTGTGACTGGGGAGACGTTCTCATCAGTATAATCTCTCATTCTGTGACTGGGGAGACGTTCTCATCAGTATAATCTCTCATTCTGGGACTGGGGAGACGTTCTCATCAGTATAATCTCTCATTCTGGGACTGGGGAGACGTTCTCATCAGTATAATCTCTCATTCTGTGACTGGGGAGACGTTCTCATCAGTATAATCTCTCATTCTGTGACTGGGGAGACGTTCTTATCAGTATAATCTCTCATTCTGTGACTGGGGAGACGTTCTTATCAATATAATCTCTCATTCTGTGACTGGGGAGACGTTCTTATCAATATAATCTCTCATTCTCTGACTGGGGAGACGTTCTTATCAGTATAATCTCTCATTCTGTGACTGGGGAGACGTTCTTATCAATATAATCTCTCATTCTGTGACTGGGGAGACGTTCTTATCAGTATAATCTCTCATTCTGTGACTGGGGAGACGTTCTCATCAATATAATCTCTCATTCTGTGACTGGGGAGACGTTCTCATCAGTATAATCTCTCATTCTGTGACTGGGGAGACGTTTTTATCAATATAATCTCTCATTCTGTGACTGGGTAGACATTCTTATCAGTATAACCTCTCATTCTGTGACTGGGTAGACATTCTCATCAGTATAATCTCTCATTCTGTGACTGGGGAGACGTTCTAATCAGTATAATCTCTCATTCTGGGACTGGGGAGACGTTCTCATTAGTATAATCTCTCATTCTGTGACTGGGGAGACGTTCTAATCAGTATAATCTCTCATTCTGTGACTGGGGAGACACAGAGGATTACAGGCTAACGGCTAAGTGCATGGGCCACTGATTATGGAAGTTAATTATGGAAGTTAATTAGTTAATTAGGACCATTTATCATTTCCATATGTGTGTTTGTTTGTTTGTTTGACCTGCGTTCGTTAGATTTGACTTATTCAGAAGATTATAAACATATAAAATGAAATCATACTTTCACCGGCTGTAGTCTACAGTCTGTGCTGTGAAAAGCATTTCTTTAAAACCTTAAATAGCAGACTGCCAGTACGCTCTAGTAGTATTTTTGTTGTGTTTAAAGGGGCCATCTCATCTCCTGTCGGATGTTTATCAGATCTGTGCTGTCAGCTTTTGACACAGTACTCTCAAGACAACACTGTGTTTTATCTACTGGCTCAGCAGTCTGCTGCCATCTGAGCTTTATTGACTTTGGCTTCCCTGGTTGTGTCAGCACAGGGCATGGGGTGGCATAGTGGGTCAGTAATGGAAGTGGGGCATGAGGTGCCATAGTGGGTTAGTAATGGAAGTGGGGCATGAGGTGGCATAGTGGGTCAGTAATGGAAGTGGGGCATGAGGTGCCATAGTGGGTTAGTAATGGAAGTGGGGCATGGGGTGGCATTGTGGGTTAGTAATGGAAGTGGAGCATGAGGTGGCATAGTGGGTTAGTAATGGAAGTGGGGCATGGGGTGGCATAGTGGGTTAGTAATGGAAGTGGGGCATGAGGTGGCATAGTTGGTTAGTAATGGAAGTGGGGCATGAGGTGGCATAGTGGGTTAGTAATGGAAGTGGGGCATGGGGTGGCATTGTGGGTTAGTAATGGAAGTGGGGCATGGGGTGGCATAGTGGGTTAGTAATGGAAGTGGGGCATGAGGTGGCATAGTGGGTTAGTAATGGAAGTGGGGCATGGGGTGGCATAGTGGGTTAGTAATGGAAGTGGGGCATGGGGTGGCATTGTGGGTTAGTAATGGAGGGGGGGCATGGGGTGGCATAGTGGGTTAGTAATGGAAGTGGGGCATGAGGTGGCATAGTGGGTTAGTAATGGAAGTGGGGCATGAGGTGGCATAGTGGGTTAGTAATGGAAGTGGGGCATGGGGTAGTGGGTTAGTAATGGAAGTGGGGCATGGGGTGGCATAGTGGGTTAGTAATGGAAGTGGGGCATGAGGTGGCATAGTGGGTTAGTAATGGAAGTGGGGCATGAGGTGCCATAGTGGGTCAGTAATGGAAGTGGGGCATGAGGTGCCATAGTGGGTTAGTAATGGAAGTGGGGCATGAGGTGCCATAGTGGATCAGTAATGGAAGTGGGGCATGAGGTGGCATAGTGGGTCAGTAATGGAAGTGGGGCATGAGGTGCCATAGTGGGTTAGTAATGGAAGTGGGGCATGTGGTGGCATAATGGGTTAGTAATGGAAGTGGGGCATGAGGTGGCATAGTGGGTCAGTAATGGAAGTGGGGCATGAGGTGCCATAGTGGGTTAGTAATGGAAGTGGGGCATGAGGTGGCATAGTGGGTCAGTAATGGAAGTGGGGCATGTGGTGGCATAGTGGGTTAGTAATGGAAGTGGGGCATGGGCAAGACACCATTGTACAGGATCATGTTAGGTCGGCCTATACAGTGCCTTCGGTAAGTATTCAGACCCCTTGACTTCTTCCACAAAAAATTATTGAATTGCTTTTTTCCCTCATCAATCTACGCACAATACCCCATAATGACATCACAATACCCCACCCCTGTTCCTAGGCTGTCATTGAAAATTAGAATTAGTTCTTAACTGACTTGCCTAGTTAAATAAAGGTAAAATAAATAAATAAATACAAAGTTCTGGTCCAGTGCTCCTGGCCTTCTAACCCTGCAATCGTCAATGAGCTTGATGAAATGGATCTTATTGTATCAAATCCTCAGCCGGAGCTGTCGGCCAGTGTACACAGCCCCGCGATTGGCTGCCCCAGGCGAGCAATACAGGGTTTCCCT
>NC_068437.1:50727787-50732787 GCF_023373465.1 Oncorhynchus keta | reverse complement strand
GTGCACGTAGCCTTGTGGGCAGTGTGCACGTAGCCTTGTGGGCAGAGTGCACGTAGCCTTGTGGGCAGTGTGCACGTAGCCTTGTGGGCAGTGTGCACGTAGCCTTGTGGGCAGAGTGCACGTAGCCTTGTGGGCAGAGTGCACGTAGCCTTGTGGGCAGAGTGCACGTAGCCTTGTGGGCAGAGTGCACGTAGCCTACGGCAGCCTTTCTCAATAGCAAGACTATGCTGACTGAGTCTGTACATAGTCAAAGCTTTCCTTAAGTTTGGGACAGTCACAGTGGTCAGGTATTCTGACACTGTGTACTCTCTGTTTAGGAACAAATAACATTCTAGTTTGCTCCGTTTTTTGTGTGATTCTTTCCAATGCGTCAAGTAATTATCTTTTTGTTTTCTCATGATGTGGTTGGTTCTAATTGTGTTGCTGTCCTGGGGCTCTGTGGGGTGTGTTTGTGTTTGTGAACAGAGCCCCAGGACCAGCTTGTTAGGGGGCTCCTAACACGCTGTATGGTAGCAAGTCTTATCATGGTAGCAGGGTGGAGATAACCACTTATACATTGGGGAAAGTGGAATAAGCTTTTTCAATCACTCCCTTGAGTGCTGTGGCCACCCTTTACTGCTGTGCTCTCAGGTCGTTTGTGCCTGTGTGTATTATTATGTGGCTTGGTGGCCCTAGTTGGTCGTCAGACAGAAGGTCTAGGGCGCATTGGGTTCTCTCTCTCTCTCGCTCTCTCGCTCTCTCGCTCTCTCTCTCTCTGTCTGTCTGTCTGTCTGTCTGTCTGTCTGTCTGTCTGTCTGTCTGTCTGTCTGTCTGTCTGTCTCTTTCTCTCCTCTTTCCTTTCTCTCTCTCTCTCTCTCTCTCTCTTCTGTCTGTCTGTCTGTCTGTCTGTCTGTCTGTCTGTCTGTCTGTCTGTCTGTCTGTCTGTCTGTCTGTCTGTCTGTCTGTCTGTCTGTCTCTTTCTCTCTCTCTCTGTCTGTCTGTCTGTCTGTCTGTCTGTCTGTCTGTCTGTCTCTTTCTCTCCTCTGTCTGTCTGTCTGTCTGTCTGTCTGTCTGTCTGTCTGTCTGTCTGTCTGTCTGTCTGTCTCTTTCTCTCCTCTTTCCTCTCTCTCTCCTCTCTCTCTCCTCTCTCTCTCCTCTCTCTCTCCTCTCTCTCTCTCTAGGTTGGATAGTGGCATAATTACATTGTTAAGCTGCCTGGCAACAAGCGAACCCCTTCATTTCCTGCTCCGTATCTTCACAAGTGTCAACTTTATATAGTACATAAAGCCACAATCTGAGGGACAGTTAATAGTTACAACAGTAGCTATTGCAGATTGCAACTTTAATATTGGGTGAATAACCCTCTGGTTACATTGTTACATAATGATGAACCTGATGCAATTAACACTCAGTCTATCAATTAACACTCAGATTTCCATCATTAGGTGCAATACTATCCCCTTCAATGAACTTGAACATAAAACACAGCCCTCATCCACACAGTGGTGCATCACAGCAATCTAACTATCCTAGAGATTCTACAACAAACCATATCCCATAACCATAACACGATCTCTGCTCCTCTCATTACTGATGCGTGCTGATGTCTGTCAACTACCTTCTCTACTTCCTTGGCTATCAGGGTTCTGCCTGTGACCTAATTTCAGGCAGTCAGCCAGACAGAAAGACAGATGAGAGGATGGGAGAGGAGGGGAGGAGAGGAGAGGAGAGAGGGGAGGGGAGGGGAGGAGAGAGGGGAGGAGAGGAGAGAGGGGAGAGGAGGAGCAGGGGAGGGGAGGAGAGTGGGGAGGGGAGTAGAGAGGGGAGGAGAGGAGAGAGGGGAGGGAGGAGAGAGGGGAGGAGAGGAGAGAGGGGAGGAGAGGAGAGAGGCGAGGAGAGGAGAGAAGGGAGGGGAGGAGCAAGGGGAGGGGAGGTATCCACTGGCAGCATGTCATCTGAGGTTGATGGTTGATGTGATCGATATGGCAGTAGCTTAATGGTACTAACGTCATAGCAGCGAATCAGCTAAATGAAGCCGTGTGGGCCACGTCGCTCCCCATTGGAGCACACTAGTTCACACACACACACACACACACACATACATACATACATACATACATACATACATACATACATACATACATACATACATACATACATACACACACACACACACACACACACACACACACACACACACACACACACATCAGAGCGCACTAGATCAAAACAGTTGTTCACATCTCCCAGGTAAGTCCATCTCCACCTGCATAGCAACCACCTGGGATCCACAGTCACACAGCGACAGCCACCTGTATCTGTCTCTCTAGAGTGAATAATGACTTCACCTGCAGTTGATCTAACTGTCCATCTGAAACGTGGCACAGTGGCACAGTCTCAGTCTCGGTCCTTCTGTAGCTCAGTTGGTAGAGCATGGCGCTTGTAACGCCAGGGTAGTGGGTTCGATTCCTGGGACCACCCATACGTAGAATGTATGCACACATGACTGTAAGTCATTTTTGGATAAAAGCGTCTGCGAAATGGCATTTATTATTATTATTACATCTGAAACAGTCTCAGTCACCTGCTATTGATCTAACTGTACATCTGAAACAGTCTCAGTCACCTGCTATTCATCTAACTGTACATCTGAAACAGTCTCAGTCACCTGCTATTGATCTAACTGTACATCTGAAACAGTCTCAGTCACCTGCTATTGATCTAACAGTACATCTGAAACAGTCTCAGTCACCTGCTATTGATCTAACAGTACATCTGAAACAGTCTCAGTCACCTGCTATTGATCTAACTGTACATCTGAAACAGTCTCAGTCACCTGCTATTCATCTAACTGTACATCTGAAACAGTCTCAGTCACCTGCTATTGATCTAACTGTACATCTGAAACAGTCTCAGTCACCTGCTATTGATCTAACTGTACATCTGAAACAGTCTCAGTCACCTGCTATTGATCTAACAGTACATCTGAAACAGTCTCAGTCACCTGCTATTGATCTAACTGTACATCTGAAACAGTCTCAGTCACCTGCTATTGATCTAACTGTACATCTGAAACAGTCTCAGTCACCTGCTATTGATCTAACAGTACATCTGAAACAGTCTCAGTCACCTGCTATTGATCTAACTGTACATCTGAAACAGTCTCAGTCACCTGCTATTGATCTAACTGTACATCTGAAACAGTCTCAGTCACCTGCTATTGATCTAACTGTACATCTGAAACAGTCTCAGTCACCTGCTATTCATCTAACTGTACATCTGAAACAGTCTCAGTCACCTGCTATTGATCTAACTGTACATCTGAAACAGTCTCAGTCACCTGCTATTCATCTAACTGTACATCTGAAACAGTCTCAGTCACCTGCTATTGATCTAACTGTACATCTGAAACGTGGCAGTCTCTTCTCTGTCTCTTGATTTATGACCATAGATACTGGAGAGGATGTGCTTTGCCTTTTCATCTGAATAATGTATGTTCCTATATGTTCGCTCCCCCTCCTATTTTTCCTCTTCTCCATTTTTCTCTCACTCGCTCTCTTTCTCCCGCTCTCTCTTTCTCCATCTCTCTCTCACTCTCTCTCTCTCTCTCTCTCTCTCTCTCTCTCTCTCTCTCTCTCTCTCTCTCTCTCTCTCTCTCTTTAGTTGTAAATGTGCACGAGTCCGAGGCATTCTGATTGAGGAGAGAGGCGGGTCTTATCTGCGTCTGGGGGGAGGACCTTCGTGTCAGATAACCAATCATGGAGAGGACGAGGACGAGGGCGGGTGCAGCAGTCTTCCTGATGCTGGTCTTGGGTCACCTAGGCAATGCTCTGGAGGTCCCACTAGACCGTAAGAAGAACTATGAACACATCACATTCATTATATTGCTGTGGAGTCTGGAAGAGGTTGCAATAACCTCTAAAGAGGCAGACCTATTTTAGTTTGTCGCTCCCACAAGACTGAAAGAACTAAACACATTACTTTCAAGCAAAGTCGAAGTATGTTTATCCTCCCTCTCCCTCCCTCTCCCTCTCCCTCTCCCTCTCCCTCTCCCTCTCCCTCTCCTCTTTTTCTGTCTCTCTCTGTCTCTGTCTCTGTCTCTGTCTCTCTCCCTCTTCCTTTCTCTCTATCTTTCTCTCTTTCTCTCTCTCTCTCTTTTTCTGTCTCTCTTTCTCTTTCTCTCTCCCTCTCTCACTCTCTTGCTCTCTTTCTCTCTTTCTCTCTTTCTCTCTTTATCTCTCTCTGTCTCTCTCTCTCCCTCTTCCTTTCTCTCTATCTTTCTCTCTTTCTCTCTCTCTTTTTCTGTCTCTCTTTCTCTCTCCCTCTCTTTCTCTCTCTGCCTCTATCCTTCTACCTCCCCCTTCTCAAAGTCAAAGTTACTTTTGTATGGAGTCTGTAAGAGGAGCCTGTAAGAGGAGTCTGTAAGAGGAGTCTGTAAGAGGAGTCTGTAAGAGGAGTCTGTAAGAGGTTGTAAATTCAGTGTTATAAGTGAGTAAGAACGGAAGGATTTATCTGTCATTTTAAGTTCTTGCAGAACCTTACACACACACCAACGTCATAATGTGGAAATATCACTCTGTTGTGTGAGTAATGTTTTGAATCAATGACCATCTGGAAGCTGCAGTCTAATGTCTGGCACCTAACCAACCATCTATCAACCAATCAACCGTGTTCTGAAGGGGAGTAACTAAAGCGATTCATTCTTTTCCACCAATAATGTCTGGTTTTCTTTATTATGTCATTCATTTATGCTGATTCTTGGGGAAAAAGCAAAAGTTCTGGAAGAATGTAAGTTAAATTCCACCTCCATGCCTGTGTGAATTCCGTGTGCCCACAGAGACTATTTCACTAGTGCATTTGGGTTTTTATTTGTATTTATTTTTTGTTTTGCTCTTATTCGTGTGGATTTGAGTGGATTTTAAGTTTTGGTTGGACTTGCATACCATGCTCTTCTTGTTTGTTTGTTGTTTATTTGTTTTTTCGAGACATAGCAGGAAACGACACCACAAAAATCAGGATTT
>NC_068437.1:50682787-50725287 GCF_023373465.1 Oncorhynchus keta | reverse complement strand
TTCCATGTAGCTAGATCTCATTCCTTCCATGTAGCTAGAACTAATTCCTTCCATGTAGCTAGAACTCATTCCTTCCATGTAGCTAGAACTCATTCCTTCCATGTAGCTAGAACTCATTCCTTCCATGTAGCTAGAACTCATTCCTTCCATGTAGCTAGATCTCATTCCTTCCATGTAGCTAGAACTCATTCCTTCCATGTAGCTACAACTCATTCCTTCCATGTAGCTAGATCTCATTCCTTCCATTTAGCTACAACTCATTCCTTCCATGTAGCTAGAACTCATTCCTTCCATGTAGCTAGAACTCATTCCTTCCATGTAGCTAGAACTCATTCCTTTCATGTAGCTAGAACTCATTCCTTCCATGTAGCTAGAACTACTTCCTTCCATGTAGCTAGAACTCATTCCTTTCATGTAGCTAGAACACATTCCTTCCATGTAGCTAGAACTCATTCCTTTCATGTTGCTAGAACTCATTCCTTCCATGTAGCTAGAACTCATTCCTTCCATGTAGCTAGAACTCATTCCTTCTATGCAGCTACAACAATCCTTTCATGTTGCTAGAACCCATTCCTTCCATGTAGCTAGAACTCATTCCTTCCATGTAGCTAGAACTCATTCCTTTCATGTAGCTAGAACGCATTCCTTCCATGTAGCTAGAACTCATTCCTTTCATGTTGCTAGAACTCATTCCTTCCATGTAGCTAGAACTCATTCCTTCCATGTAGCTAGAACTCATTCCTTCTATGCAGCTACAACAATCCTTTCATGTTGCTAGAACCCATTCCTTCCATGTAGCTAGAACTCATTCCTTCTAGGCAGCTAGAACTCATTCCTTCTATGCAGCGACAACAATCCTTTCATGTTGCTAGAACCCATTCCTTTCATGTTGCTAGAACTCATTCCTTCCATGTAGCTAGAACTCATTCCTTCCATGTAGCTCGAACTCATTCCTTTCATGTAGCTAGAACTCATTCCTTCCATGTAGCTAGAACTCATTCATTCCATGTAGCTAGAACTCATTCCTTTCATGTAGCTAGAACTCATTCCTTCCATGTAGCTAGAACTCATTCCTTCCATGTAGCTAGAACTCATTCCTCTCATGTAGCTAGAACGCATTCCTTCCATGTAGCTAGAACTCATTCCTTTCATGTTGCTAGAACTTATTCCTTCCATGTAGCTAGAACTCATTCCTTCCATGTAGCTAGATCTCATTCCTTCCATGTAGCTAGAACTCATTCCTCCTATGCAGCTACAACAATCCTTTCATGTTGCTAGAACTCATTCCTTCCATGTAGCTAGAACTCATTCCTTCCATGTAGCTAGAACTCATTCCTTTCATGTAGCTAGAACTCATTCCTTCCATGTAGCTAGAACTCATTCCTTCCATGTAGCTAGAACTAATTCCTTCCATGTAGCTAGAACTCATTCCTTCCATGTAGCTAGAACTCATTCCTTCCATGTAGCTAGAACTCATTCCTTCAATGTAGCTAGAACTCATTCCTTTCATGTAGCTAGATCTCATTCCTTTTGTTCTCTCAGTCTTCTTGGTGACGTTAGGTAAATGTACAAACCACATACTGGTATATCATGTTTTCCTTATTTGTATTTCAGGGTCCCCCTTGTGGTCAAAGGAGAGGAACGAGCCAATCAGAGTTCAGGAGGGCGAGGCTCTAGTACTACATTGCCGGCCCCCTGCTGGCCTGCCCCCTCCTATCATCTTCTGGATGGACGTCAGTAAGTCTGGCCTTTATAGTCCACTGTCTGTTGTGCTGTAGTTTACTGTAGATACATAGATACCTGTAGATACCTGTTTGTTTACAGACATTTTAGCTGGATTATATGAGAACCTAATGGGTAAGATGTCCTGCCCACACATGTTTCTGAATGGTCACGGCTTGGGTAGTCTGTCTGTTTGGTTTCATTGCTTACAAATTATGAGTCAAAATATTCCTCATAAAATGAAGCCTAAGTAGCGTGGCCTGCTGGTGTTGACTTCTCTCCTCGTGTTGACTTCTCTCCCCATGTTGACTTCTCTCCTCGTGTTGACTTCTCTCCTTGTGTTGACTTCTCTCCTCGTGTTGACTTCTCTCCTCGTGTTGACTTCTCTCCTCGTGTTGACTTCTTTCCTCGTGTTGACTTCTCTCCTCGTGTTGACTTCTCTCCTCGTGTTGACTTCTCTCCTCGTGTTGACTTCTCTCCTCGTGTTGACTTCTTTCCTCGTGTTGACTTCTCTCCTCATGTTGACTTCTCTCCTCGTGTTGACTTCTCTCCTCGTGTTGACTTCTCTCCTCGTGTTGACTTCTCTCCTCGTGTTGACTTCTCTCCTCGTGTTGACTTCTCTCCTCGTGTTGACTTCTCTCCTCGTGTTGACTTCTCTCCTCGTGTTGACTTCTCTCCTCGTGTTGACTTCTCTCCTCATGTTGACTTCTCTCCTCGTGTTGACTTCTCTCCTCGTGTTGACTTCTCTCCTCGTGTTGACTTCTCTCCTCGTGTTGACTTCTCTCCTCGTGTTGACTTCTTTCCTCGTGTTCTCTTCTCTCCTCGCGTTGACTTCTCTCCTCATGTTGACTTCTCTCCTCCTGTTGACTTCTCTCCTCGTGTTGACTTCTCTCCTCACGTTGACTTCTCTCCTCATGTTGACTTCTCTCCTCGTGTTGACTTCTCTCCTCGTGTTGACTTCTCTCCTCGTGTTGACTTCTTTCCTCGTGTTGACTTCTCTCCTCATGTTGACTTCTCTCCTCGTGTTGACTTCTCTCCTCGTGTTGACTTCTCTCCTCGCGTTGACTTCTCTCCTCGCGTTGACTTCTCTCCTCGCGTTGACTTCTCTCCTCGTGTTGACTTCTCTCCTCATGTTGACTTCTCTCCTCTTGTTGACTTCTCTCCTCGTGTTGACTTCTCTCCTCGTGTTGACTTCTCTCCTCGTGTTGGCTTCTCTCCTCGTGTTGACTTCTCTCCTCATGTTGACTTCTCTCCTCGTGTTGACTTCTCTCCTTGTGTTGACTTCTCTCCTCGTGTTGACTTCTCTCCTCGTGTTGACTTCTCTCCTCGTGTTGACTTCTTTCCTCGTGTTCTCTTCTCTCCTCGTGTTGACTTCTCTCCTCATGTTGACTTCTCTCCTCGTTTTGACTTCTCTCCTCGTGTTGACTTCTCTCCTCGCGTTGACTTCTCTCCTCATGTTGACTTCTCTCCTCGTGTTGACTTCTCTCCTCGTGTTGACTTCTCTACTCGTGTTGACTTCTTTCCTCGTGTTGACTTCTCTCCTCGTGTTGACTTCTCTCCTCGTGTTGACTTCTCTCCTCGTGTTGACGTCTCTCCTCATGTTGACTTCTCTCCTCGTGTTGACTTCTCTCCTCGTGTTGACTTCTCTCCTCGTGTTGACTTCTCTCCTCGTGTTGACTTCTTTCCTCGTGTTGACTTCTCTCCTCGTGTTGACTTCTCTCCTCGTGTTGACTTCTCTCCTCGTGTTGACTTCTCTCCTCATGTTGACTTCTCTCCTCCCCCAGACTTCCAGAGACTGCCTCAGAGCAGTCGTGTGTTCCAGGCGTTGAACGGAGACTTGTACTTCTCCAACGTTCTGAAGGAGGACTCGAGGAATGACTACATCTGTTACGCCCGTTTCCCTCACACTCAGACCATCCAGCAGAAACAACCCATCACCCTCTTAGTGCTCAACCGTAAGTGAATGTGTGTGTGTGAATGTGTGTGTGTGTGTGTGTGTGTGTGTGTGTGTGTGTGTGTGTGTGTGTGTGTGTGTGTGTGTGTGTGTGTGTGTGTGTGTGTGTGTGTGTGTGTGTGTGTGTGTGTGTGTGTGTGTGTGTGTGTGTGTGTGTGTGTGTGTGCATGCTCAGCATTGAATGTGTGTGCCAGTTTGTATAAGAGTTTCCTGTCAGTGATCCCAACCTCGGCGTCGCCAGTAGTAGTCTAGTAGTGATCATGAAAAGCCTCTCTCAACAACAAAAGGCTTTCTCATATAGTCCAGTTACCACTGACTGATCGTCTAGACGATACAGATTGACAAACACGATTTGACCATCTATTCTTTATCTAGAGTATATCTAGGATCATCATTCAGCATTTTCTTCAGATCACACAGTTTGATTTCAGTATTCAACCGTTCATGTTTATTTGTCCAATCACTTTATTGACTTTAACATGTGGCATGTTTGATTATTTTCTGTTGTGTTACAGTGGATGCAGTCAATGAGACTGTTGCTGCTTTATTCAATGAAACTGATTTTTTTAGTGGTGAGTTTTGGCAACCCCTAGTGGCTCTACCCTCCCATAGTTCGTCAACCAATAGAAACCAACCACTAACATCGACCTCTAAACCTTAACCTTACCCTTGTGATTGTCTTCGTCTTTAGTAGTAAACCAATACTAGAAATCAAGCACTAGCATTAACCCCCTAAACCTTAACCTAACCCAACTTCCCACCATAACTTGACCAATGAATACATTTTTGTGAAAGACTGTCTTTTCTACAGCAACTATTTATTAACATAATTTCAAATGACTAAAATGAACCATTGCATGATGGTTCCTCCTTTGCCTTGCTCATATTTTGTCAATTCAAATGGACAAATTACATCTATTACATTCAGTAGGTCTGTCTGTATTGCATTCAGTAGGTCTGTATTACATTCAGTCGGTCTGTATTACATTAATTACGTCTGTCTGTATTACATTCATTAGGTCTGTATTACATTCAGTAGGTCTGTATTACATTCATTAGGTCTGTATTACATTCAGTAGGTATGTCTGTATTACATTCAGTAGGTATGTCTGTATTACATTCAGTAGGTCTGTCTGTATTACATTCAATAGGTCTGTATTACATTCATTAGGTCTGTCTGTATTACATTCAGTAGGTATGTCTGTATTACATTCAGTAGGTATGTCTGTATTACATTCAGTAGGTCTGTCTGTATTACATTCAATAGGTCTGTATTACATTCATTAGGTCTGTCTGTATTACATTCAGTAGGTCTGTATTACATTCAGCAGGTCTGTATTACATTCAGTAGGTCTGTCTGTATTACATTCAGTAGGTCTGTATTACATTCAGTAGGACTGTCTGTATTACATTCAGTCGTTCTGTATTACATTCAGTAGGTCTGTATTACATTCAGTAGGTCTGTATTACATTCAGTAGGTCTGTCTATATTACATTCAGTAGGTCTGTATTTACATTCAGTAGGTCTGTATTACATTCAGTAGGTCTGTCTGTATTACATTCAGTAAGTGTGTATTACATTCAGTAGGTCTGTCTGTATTAAATTCAGTAGGTCTGTCTGTATTAAATTCAGTAGGTCTGTCTGTATTAAATTCAGTAGGTCTGTCTGTATTACATTCAGTAGGTCTGTCTGTATTACATTCAGTAGGTCTGTATTACATTCAGTAGGTCTGTCTATATTACATTCAGTAGGTATTTATTACATTCAGTAGGTATGTCTGTATTACATTCAGTAGGTCTGTATTACATTCAGTAGGCCTGTCTGTATTACATTCAGTAGGCCTGTCTGTATTACATGCAGTAGGTATGTCTGTATTACATTCAGTAGGTCTGTATTACATTCAGTAGGCCTGTCTGTATTACATTCAGTAGGCCTGTCTGTATTAAATGCAGTAGGTCTGTCTGTATTACATTCAGTAGGTCTGTATTACATTCAGTAGGCCTGTCTGTATTACATTCAGTAGGCCTGTCTGTATTACATGCAGTAGGTCTGTATGTATTACATGCAGTAGGTCTGTCTGTATTAAATGCAGTAGGTCTGTCTATATTACATTCAGTAGGTCTGTATTACATTCAGTATGTATGTCTGTATTACATTCAGTAGGCCTGTCTGTATTACATTCAGTATGTATGTCTGTATTACATTCAGTAGGCCTGTCTGTATTAAATGCAGTAGGTATGTCTGTATTACATTCAGTAGGCCTGTCTGTATTAAATGCAGTAGGTATGTCTGTATTACATGCAGTAGGTCTGTATTACATGCAGTATGTATGTCTGTATTAAACGCAGTAGGTCTGTATTACATGCAGTAGGTCTGTCTGTATTACATTCAGTAGGTCTGTCTGTATTACATGCAGTAGGTCTGTCTGTATTACATTCAGTAGGCTACTTTTGGAAAGCTTTCTCTCTTTTATAGTCATATATTTCATTAGAGCAAAGCAGATTGACAGCCTTGCAAACTGTGAATGTTCCAACCACTACCACTCCAGTCTGTTAATCTATTCTCTTCACCCAGCCAACCGAATTCTTTCCTCCCAATCCACTTAAAACCTCTCCACTCTCTCTGACATCTTTCATTTCCTATCAGTTCCTTTCTCATTGTTTGCAAAAGCATTACTTCCTATGTGTCTGTCTGTCGAGTACCCTGAAGCTACATGTCACGCAGGCACGCAGTCAGCCGTACAACAGATGAGGCTACAGACAGGCTGATCTGACAGAAACAATGTATCTCTCTTTCTGTATGATCATTGCCATCATCACAAGCACCATTTGTTGAACTCTTAATATCATAGTATCATATCCAAATGTGATTATTTTGAGACGGTTATCCTTATCCTCACCTTGAACTGGAAAGTAGTTTAGTATCTGGCATAACTGTACAGGAAAACAAGATGTTGTAGATATCCACCGCCTCTTAGTACAGTCCTACCGCTCAACCGAAGAACCCCTTCACAGTAAGAGATGAAGGCAGGGATTCATTCCAACACATTTACGACTTGTACACTGCGCCAGACTTTTAAAGGCAATTTACCTTACTCTTCACTATAAACGCTGCTGATGTCAACTCAAACACAAATCACCTTTTAAAAAAGTCAACTGCTGTGTTTGAGTATGTGAGCCCTGACCTGTACCTTCACAGTGGTACAGCACTGACCTGTACCTTCACAGTGGTAGAGCACTGACCTGTACCTTCACAGTGGTAGAGCACTGACCTGTACCTTCACAGTGGTAGAGCACTGACCTGTACCTTCACAGTGGTACAGCACTGACCTGTACCTTCACAGTGGTACAGCACTGACCTGTACCTTCACAGTGGTAGAGCACTGACCTGTACCTTCACAGTGGTAGAGCACTGACCTGTACCTTCACAGTGGTACAGCACTGATCTGTACCTTCACAGTGGTAGAGCACTGACCTGTACCTTCACAGTGGTACAGCACTGGCCTGTACCTTCACAGTGGTACAACCTGACCTGTACCTTCACAGTGGTACAACCTGACCTGTACCTTCACAGTGGTACAGCACTGGCCTGTACCTTCACAGTGGTACAACCTGACCTGTACCTTCACAGTGGTACAACCTGACCTGTACCTTCACAGTGGTAGAGCACTGACCTGTACCTTCACAGTGGTACAGCACTGGCCTGTACCTTCACAGTGGTACAACCTGACCTGTACCTTCACAGTGGTACAACCTGACCTGTACCTTCACAGTGGTAGAGCACTGACCTGTACCTTCACAATGGTACAGCACTGACCTGTACCTTCACAGTGGTACAGCACTGACCTTGGTAAAAAAAACAAAAACAGGAATAAAATGGACAGAACAGCAGTAGTCTTGCTGTGACTAGCTGTGTCTCTGACCCCTCCATGTTGTTATGACTGCAGACGGCTCCGTGGAGGAGAGGAAACCCACGTTCCTCATCCCTTCTGGCTCCAGCAGCTCCAAGATGGTGCTGAGAGGACAGATCCTGGAGTTGGAGTGCATCACTGAGGGACTGTAAGTACTTAGCGCCAATGTGTTGTACCTATATTATGTGTTGTGTACGGTAGACCTAAATAAGTTCACTAGAAACATATGTCTTCACACTGTTCTCTCTCTCTCTCTCTCTCTCCCTCTTCTCTCCCTCTTCTCTCCCTCTTCTCTCCCTATTCCCTATCCAGTCCCACTCCAGAGGTCTCGTGGAGTAAGCTGAGCGGGGAGTTCCCTGACAAGCGTACCTCCATCGTCACCTTCCAGAAGATACTGCGTATTGTGAACGTGTCCGATGCCGACGCTGGCGAGTACCGCTGCACTGCCCACAACCGCTTGGCCTCCATACACCACACCATCCGTGTCACCGTCAAAGGTATGTCATGTGACCTAGCAGTTAGTTCCGATAACTCTAGCACACATGTAACCTATAGCAGGGTCTGCATGGGTCCGGATTCTGCACCCGCCCTTCTGATGTGGACTCCTCCTTCCTTTCCTGTCTGCCTGTCACTGTCTTACCCATTCAATAACACCACAACACTGTCACTGTCCTACCCATTCAATTACACCACAACACTGTCACTGTCCTACCCATTCAATAACACCACAACACGGTCACTGTCCTACCCATTCAATAACACCACAACACTGTCACTGTCCTACCCATTCAATAACACCACAACACTGTCACTGTCCTACCCATTCAATAACACCACAACACTGTCACTGTCCTACCCATTCAATAACACCACAACACTGTCACTGTCCACCCATTCAATAACACCACACACTGTCACTGTCCTACCCATTCAATAACACCACAACACTGTCCTACCCATTCAATAACACCACTGTCCTACCCATTCAATAACACCACAACACTGTCACCGTCCTACCCATTCAATAACACCACAACACTGTCACTGTCCTACCCATTCAATAACACCACAACACTGTCACTGTCCTGCCCATTCAATAACACCACAACACTGTCACTGTCCTACCCATTCAATAACACCACAACACTGTCACTGTCCTCATTCTAACACCACAACACTGTCACTGTCCTTCATTCATAACACCACAACACTGTCACTGTCCTACCCATTCAATAACACCACAACACTGTCACTGTCCTACCCATTCAATAACACCACAACACTGTCACTGTCCTACCCATTCAATAACACCACAACACTGTCACTGTCCTACCCATTCAATAACACCACAACACTGTCACTGTCTGTCCTACCCATTCAATAACACCACAACACATTCAATAACACCACAACACTGTCACTGTCCTACCCATTCACTAACACCACAACACTGTCCTGTCCTACCCATTCAATAACACCACAACACTGTCACTGTCCTACCCATTCAATAACACCACAACACTGTCACTGTCACCATTCCTAACACCACAACACTGTCACTGTCTTAATTCAATAACACCACAACACTGTCACTGTCCTACCACAACACTGTCACTGTCTTACCCATTCAATAACACCACAACACTGTCACTGTCCTACCCATTCAATAACACCACAACACTGTCACTGTCCTACCCATTCCTAACACCACAACACTGTCACTGTCTTACCCATTCAATAACACCACAACACTGTCACTGTCCTCATTCAATAACACCACAACACTGTCACTGTCCTACTCATTCAATAACACCACAACACTGTCACTGTCACTACCCATTCAATAACACCACAACACTGTCACTGTCCTACCCCTACCAACATTCAATTCAAACACCACAACACTGTCACTGTCCTACCCATTCCCACCACAACACTGTCAACACCACAACACACTGTCACTGTACCCATTCAATACTGTCACTGTCCTACCCATTCAATAACACCACAACACTGTCACTGTCCTACCCATTCAATAACACCACAACACTGTCACTGTCCTACCCATTCAATAACACCACAACACTGTCACTGTCCTACCCATTCAATAACACCACAACACTGTCACTGTCACTGTCCTGCCCGTTCAATCCTACCCATTCAATAACACCACAACACTGTCATTCATTCAATAACACCACAACACTGTCACTGTAACACCACAACACTGTCACTGTCCTACCCATTCAATAACACCACAACACTGTCACTGTCCTACCCATTCAATAACACCACAACACTGTCACTGTCCTACAATAACACCACAACACCATTCAATACAACACTGTCACTGTCCTACCCATTCAATAACACCACAACACTGTCACTGTCCTACCCATTCAATAACACCACAACACTGTCACTGTCCTGTAACACCACAACACTGTCACTGTCCTACCCATTCAATAACACCACAACACTGTCACTGTCCTACCCATTCAATAACACCAACACTGTCACTGTCCACCCATTCAATAACACCACAACACTGTCACTGTCATTCAATACACTGTCATTCAATAACACCACAACACTGTCACTGTCCTACCCATTCAATAACACCACAACACTGTCACTGTCCTACCCATTCAATAACACCACAACACTGTCCTACCCATTCAATAACACCACAACACTACCCATTCAATAACACCACAACACTGTCACTGTCCTACCCATTCAATAACACCACAACACTGTCACTGTCCTACCCATTCAATAACACCACAACACACTGTCACTGTCACTGTCCTACCCATTCAATAACACCACAACACTGTCACTGTCCTACCCATTCAATAACACCACAACACTGTCACTGTCCTACCCATTCAATAACACCACAACACTGTCACTGTCCTACCCATTCAATAACACCACAACACTGTCACTGTCCTGTCCTACCCATTCAATAACACCACAACACTGTCACTGTCCTACCCATTCAATAACACCACAACACTGTCACTGTCATTCTACCCATTCAATAACACCACAACAACTGTCTACCCATTCACCACAACACTGTCACTGTCCTACCCATTCAATAACACCACAACACTGTCACTGTCTACCCATTCAATAACACCACAACTGTCACTGTCACTGTCACTGTCCTACCCATTCAATAACACCACAACACTGTCCTACCCATTCAATAACACCACAACACTGTCACTGTCCTACCCATTCAATAACACCACAACACTGTCACTGTCCTACCCATTCAATAACACCACAACACTGTCACTGTCTTCCATTCTAACACCACAACACTGTCACTGTCCTGCCCATTCACACTGTCAATAACACCACAACACTGTCACTGTCCTACCCATTCAATAACACCACAACACTGTCACTGTCACTGTCCTACCCATTCAATAACACCACAACACTGTCACTGTCCTACCCATTCAATACAACACTGTCACTGTCCTACCCATTCAATAACACCACAACACTGTCACTGTCTTACCCATTCAATAACACCACAACACTGTCACTGTCACCCATTCAATAATTCAATAACACAACTGTCACTGTAACACCACAACACTGTCACTGTCCTACCCATTCAATAACACCACAACACTGTCACTGTCCTACCCATTCAATAACACCACAACACTGTCACTGTCCTACCCATTCAATAACACCACAACACTGTCACTGTCCTACCCATTCAATAACACCACAACACTGTCACTGTCCTACCCATTCAATAACACCACAACACTGTCACTGTCCTACCCATTCAATAACACCACAACACTGTCACTGTCCTACCCATTCAATAACACCACAACACTGTCACTGTCTTACCCATTCAATAACACCACAACACTGTCACTGTCCTACTCATTCAATCACACCACAACACTGTGAGGAGCGGGGCTGAAAGGGGTCAGGAACGTCCGGTTGCCTCCAGGGCTTTTATCCTCTCTTTGAATCTCCCTTATTGATTTCTAAATGGTGGTATCCGGAGCAGAGTGTTCTGTCATTAACCGCTTTCCTGCCTTTCAGTATTGTGTCTGTCACCTTTCTGACCCTTTTCTCTCCCGTCACATTCCTTTTTACTTTTCCGTTGTTTAACCTTGTATTTTGATGCAAATTATACAGCAAAAAAATGATCCAACCATACAGCCACCATTCATGTGAGGTGAACATCAACTGAACTTCTATATTCTACCTTTAACCAACCATCTGCTTGCCTTGTGTTCATGTGGTCCTCACCTCCCAGCGGCACCGTATTGGATCACTACCCCCAGGAACCTGGTGCTGGCCCCTAGAGAGAAGGGTCAATTGATCTGTAGGGCCAGTGGTACTCCCAAACCCACCATCAACTGGGCCATGAATGGCATCCCCATAGAGAGTGAGTACTCGGTATTGATTGATTGATTGATTGAGTGTCTGTCTGTCTGTCTGTCTGTCTGTCTGTCTGTCTGTCTGTCTGTCTGTCTGTCTGTCTGTCTGTCTGTCTGTCTGTCTGTGTTCATACAGTGCACAGACACCACAGTCTATTTGGGATTAAGTCATTGGATCTGCCATTGTGAGGTTTAGACACACAGACAATGTTCAAGTTAAACATTTTCTATGTTTGTGGTGAAACTTTTGACACGTGTTTTGATGCCATGTTAGATTCACCTGAGGACTCCAATAGGAAGGTGGAGGGCGACAGCATCATCTTCGAGGAAGTCCAAACTGGATCCAGTGCAGTCTACCAGTGCAACGCATCCAATGAATATGGATATCTGCTGTCCAATGCCTTCGTCAACGTTCTCTGTGAGTCAACTCCTCACTCAAACTTAGAACTCAGAAGTTTGAAGTTAAAGCTTGAAACTCAGCTTTTCTGTCACTGAAGTGCATTGAACTTGCAAACACAGTGTTGTGTCTGTTTATAGCTGAAACACCCAGAGTATTGACTCCAGCTAACCAGGTCTACCAGGTGATCCGAAACAACCACGCCTTGCTGGACTGTTCCTCCTTCGGCTCGCCCATCCCTAAAATCACATGGTAAGTTCATGACCTTTGAACTTTTTGGTATACTCTACATGCATTTATGGGTACTAAAAAGATAGGTCGCGCCACAGTATTGGCAGCAATGGGTGTGTAACACAGTGCTGTAACAGTGCTGTAACACAGTGCTGCCGACAGAGATGGCCGCCTCGCTTCGCGTTCCTAGGAAACTGCGCAGTTTTTTTTTTAACGTGTTATTTCTTACATTAGTACCCCAGGTCATCTTAGGTTTCATTACATACAGTCGAGAAGAACTACTGAATATAAGAGCAGCGTCAACTCACCATCAGTACGACCAAGAATATGACTTTCGCGAAGCGGATCCTGTGTTCTGCCTTTCACCCAGGACAACGAAATGGATCCCAGCCGGCGACCCAAAAAACGACTTCGTAAAAGAGGGAAACGTAGCGGTCTTCTGGTCAGACTCCGGAGACGGGCTCATCGTGCACCACTCCCCAGTATACTTCTCGCCAATGTCCAGTCTCTTGACAACAAGGTTGATGAAATCCGAGCAAGGGTAGCATTCCAGAGGGACATCAGAGGCTGTAACGTTCTTTGCTTCACGGAAACATGGCTCACTGGAGAGACGCTATCGGAGTCGGTGCAGCCAGCTGGTTTCTCCACAAACATCTTTCTGGTAAGAAGAGGGGCGGGGGCATATGCCTTATGGCTAACGAGACGTGGTGTGGTCACAAAAGCATACAGGAACTCAAGTCCTTCTGTTCACCTGATTTAGAATTCCTCACAATCAAATGTAGACCGCATTATCTACCAAGGGAATTCTCTTCGATTATAATCACAGCCGTATATATCCCCCCCCAAGCAGACACATCGATGGCTCTGAACGAACTTTAATCTGAAAACAAGACTCCCTAAATTGTATCAGCATATCGATTGCGCAACCAGGGCTGGCCAAACCTTGGATCACTGCTATTCTAACTTCCACGACGCATATAAGGCCCTGCCCCGCCCTCCTTTTGGAAAAGCTGACCACGACTCCATTTTGTTGATCCCTGCATACAGACAGAAACTAAAACAAGAAGCTCCCACGCTGAGGTCTGTTCAACGCTGGTCCGACCAATCTGATTCCACACTCCAAGACTGCTTCCATCACGTGGACTGAGATATGTTTCGTATTGTGTCAGACAACAACATTGACGAATACGCTGATTCGGTGTGCGAGTTCATTAGTGCATTGAAGATGTCGTTCCCATAGCAACAATTAAACATTCCCAAACCAGAAACCGTGGATTGATGGCAGCATTCGCGTGAAACTGAAAGCGCGAACCACTGCTTTTAATCAGGGCAAGGCGACCGGAAATATGACCGAATAGAAACAGTGTAGCTATTCACAGTGCTGCAACACAGTGCTGCAACACAGTGCTGCAACACAGTGCTGTAACACAGTGCTGCAACACAGTGCTACAACACAGTGCTGCAAAACAGTGCTGTAACACAGTGCTGCAACACAGTGCTGCAACACAGTGCTGCAACACAGTGCTGCAACACAGTGCTGTAACACAGTGCTGCAACACAGTGCTGCAACACAGTGCTGCAACACAGTGCTGCAACACAGTGCTGCAACACAGTGCTGTAACACAGTGCTGTAACACAGTGCTGTAACACAGTGCTGCAACACAGTGCTGTAACACAGTGCTGCAACACAGTGCTGTAACACAGTGCTGCAACACAGTGCTACAACACAGGGCTGCAACAGTGCTGTAACACAGTGCTGCAACACAGTGCTGCAACACAGTGCTGTAACACAGTGCTGCAACACAGTGCTGTAACACAGTGCTGCAACACAGTGCTGCAACACAGTGCTGCAACACAGTGCTGTAACACAGTGCTGTAACACAGTGCTGCAACACAGTGCTGTAGCATTGTTAAGAAACAGGGTTTTAACTTTCGGAAACAAACATTTTAGTATGTGCAACAGAACTGCATGGTATGTGTGTGTTAAAAAATCTGACCCCAATCCCAGGTTAAAAGTTCAGAACCTATGGTTCCACTATTCCCTGTCAGGTTTAAGGACAGCCAGTCCAGCACACTGGAAGGGGACCCCTACTTGCTGCATGAAAACGGGACTCTGGAGATATATGTGGCCCAGGCCCTCAACAGTGGGAAGTATATCTGTGTGGCCAGGAACACTCTGGGCATCGCTGAGAACCATGTCTATCTGGAGGTCAAAGGTGACATACCACACTATTCTCTCTCTCAATTCAATTAAATTCAATTAAATTCAAGGGGCTTTATTGGCATGGGAAACATATGTTAACATTGTCAAAGCAAGTGAGGTTAGTAATATACAAAGTGAAATAAACAATAAAAATAAACAGTAAACATTTAACATACAGAAGTTTCAAAAGAATAAAGACATTACAAATGTCATATTATGTATGTATACAGTGTTCTAACGATGTACAAATGGTTAATGTACAAAAGGGAAAATAAATAAGCATAAATATGGGTTGTATTTACAATGGTGTTTGTTCTTCATTGGTTGCCCCTTTCTTGTGGCAACAGGTCACACATCTTGCTGTTGTGATGGCACACTGGTATTTCACCCAGTAGATATGGGAGTTTATAAAAATCGGGATTGTTTTCGAAATCTTTGTGGATCTGTGTAATCTGAGGGAAATATGTGTCTCTAATATGGTCATACATTGGACAGGAGATTAGGAAGTGCAGTTCAGTTTCCACCTCATTTTGTGGGCAGTGTTCTCTCTCTCTCTCTCTCTCTCTCTCTCTCGGAAGGTGTTTTTCTGAAGGTTTACCATATAGGAAACATAGGGTCCATACTTTTTCCTGACCATATGATCTAACCAGGGAAAACTGATGGCCCTGAACACCACTTAGATTAGTCTCACTGAGGTAAACAACGGAGCAGGATATTGCATTGTGTTGTTTTTCATGTAACTCCCCTCCCCCCCAGAGCCAACTCGTATCCTGAAGCAGCCGAAATACAAGGTGGCCCAGAGAAACATGAATGTGGTGTTTGAGTGTAAAGTAAAACACGATCCCACCCTCATCCCCATCATGATCTGGCTGAAAGACAACGGAGAGCTGCCCGACGACGAGAGGTACGTGCCATTATATCCGCAGTAGTACGTCCTGCTTTTGTATATTCTACTCATGTTTAGTTCAATTTAGTTTATTCATTAGTCCATCAGGGATTCCTGAGTGCATACATAAACACACAATTCAACACAAATGAAAGAGTTATACACTTACACAAGAGGACCCTGTAAAACCTCTTAAGGATAGGACCATTTTTTTTCAATTTTTGTCTTTGTCTTCCCAGATTTCTGGTGGACTCTGACAGCTTGACCATAACAGATGTGACAGAGAACGACGCGGGAACGTACACCTGCATAATGAATACTACTCTGGACCATGACTCTGCCAGTGCTGAGCTCACTGTCGTCGGTATGTACAGATGTGGGATCTTAATTTGACCTGTATTGACGATTTGAACGTTTAATCTGTGATGTTGCTTGATCGGTGGTTCGCCTATTAGCTGGTCAAAATTAGGCTACATGAAAAGTGGAATACTGTTAATATAACTGTGTGTTAGGACAGGTTTTCAGTGAATTTATGTAAATCACAAGGCTGATCAAATGAAGGTCCTACATCTGTAACTCTCTCTCGTAAACTTACATACCAGAAACATGCTCATGATCCCTCAAATCACACAACAGTAACAATGTTGTTTCTGTTAGTTTTGTTGGGAAAAATTAAGTTACTCTATTCTATTATACTATATTCTATTCTATTATGTGAAATAACGCCAAGTAAGAGAAAGGGTGTCCTGTTGTTGTCTCTAATCACTAACTACTTAACCCCTACCTCACTCCCACCTGTTCTCCTACCTGGCAGAGGCAGCTCCTACTCCAGCTGTCATCTATGGTAAACCTGCAGTAAACACAAATGCTCATCTTTGCTCCCAGTCTCATGAGCTTGTGTGTGTGTTCGTGTTCGTATTCGTGTGTGTGTTGATTATGTGTCTGCATAGTCAAGCATGCTGCGCTGCTCGCAGATGTGATCATTCACAGTGTTTGTGTGTGACATCACCAGCATCCGGACGGACGGACGGACGGACGGACGGAGCAACAGACAGTTGTTTTAATTTAACCACTGTTTTTAAAGGGCTTATTGATTTCACCATTTTCTTATATCATTCTTTATTTATTTTAAAAGCATTTTGACAATTTAAAAAAAATCCCTAAATGTGCTTTTGTTATTTTGTTTAGCATGTGTTGTTGAAAGAATATTAAAACGGAGTCTGTGAGTGTGGAGTAATTACTAGTGCCTTTAAAGGGATACTTGAAGATTTTGGCAATAATGCCATTTTTCTACTTCCCCAGAGTCAGATGAACTCATGGATACCATTTTTATGTCTCTGTGTCCAGTATGAAGGAAGTTAGAGATACTTTTGCGAGCCAATGCTAACTGGCATTAGTGCAAAGACTGGAAGACTATGGTATCTACTAGCATGCTAGCAATTAGCATAGATTTCCAGTCAATGTGCTAACGCTTGTTAGCAATTGCGCAAACACTACTTTGCGAACTTCCTTCAAACTGCACACAAAGGCATAAAAAATTGTATCTATGAGTTCATCCGACTCTGGAGAAGTACAGTAGATAAAGGGCTTCATTGCCTAAATGCTGAAGTATCTCTATAATCCACAGGTATGTTTGTCACACTAATTGGTGTCGCTGTCCCTGCTGCAGAGTGGGGTGTTTTATTTCCATCCAGCTCATCTGTCTAAAGCTTTCTTGTGGCAATAAAAAGGGTCTTCTCTTGCTGTGTTCCATACTTATTTTTTTATCCGTCTGTGGTTCCATACGTGGCATGGCATGAACGAATAATGTTGTCGTGCTGGGAGTCACTGTAAAGTAGCTGTCTATTACACTGAGCTAAATGTCCTGTGTTCTCCAGAACAACCAGACCCTCCTACTGACCTGGAGTTGACCGACATGAAACCCAGGAGTGTCCAGCTCACCTGGATACCTGGAGACGAACACAAAAGCCCTATTCACAGTACGCACCTGCTGTACCTGCTGTGGGTGTGTGTGTGTGTGTGTGTGTGTGTGCGTGTGTGTGTGTATGTGTGTGTGTGTGTGTGTGTGTGTGTGTGTGTGTGCGTGCGTGCGTGCGTGCGTGCGTGCGTGTGTGCGCGCGTGTGTGTGTGTACTGCTAATGACAGACTGCTATTCCCAGAACACTATCTAATGGCTGTATCATTATTATCTTGAGACTACTGCCACAGTGCTATTAGGTTTAGTCAATCTCACTGTTTTTAATGATGTTAGCACTACTCAGAGTACTTGCTAATTATGTTTGTTTAGCACTACCCATATCACATGTATTTAATGGTGAATTTGATGGGTTTCTGATAGTGTCAGGATCTTCCAGGGTAATGTTGTTAGGTGTACAGTATATCAGGGAGCTCAGAGAGATTAGGCTTGTGTCAACTATACCAAGACTGAAGTTAGATAATACATTCCCTGCAATCATTCACCATTTTTCCACTTCCTTCCCCCTCAGAATTTGTGATCCAGTACACAGACTCTCTCCACGATCATGGCCACTGGCACAACCTGACGCATGTCCCGGGCGGCAAGACCACGGCCCACCTCGAACTGTCCCCTTACGTTCACTACTCCTTCAGAGTCCTGGCCCTGAACGCTGTGGGTCTCTCCGATCCCTCCAACCCCTCCCACATGTACAAGACCAATCCTGCAGGTACAGATTCTAGAATTGACTTGTTAATAATGGGGTTGATTTGGCACCGTTGATTTGGGATTCTGTTGATTTGACATTCTGTTGTTTGTGTATGCTGTTGATTTATGCATTCTGTTGATTTGTGCATTCTGTTGATTTGTACATACTGTTGATTTGTGCATACTGTAGATTTGTGCATGCTGTTGATTTGTGCATTCTGTTGATTTATGCATTCTGTTGATTTGTGCATTCTGTTGATTTGTGCATACTGTTGATTTGTGCATACTGTTGATTTGTGCATGCTGTTGATTTGTGCATGCTGTTGATTTGTGAATACTGTTGATGTGTGCATTCTGTTGATTTGTGCATACTGTTGATTTGTGCATACTGTTGATTTGTGCATGCTGTTGATTTGTGCATGCTGTTGATTTATGCATTCTGTTGATTTGTGCATTCTGTTGATTTGTGCATACTGTTGATTTGTGCATACTGTTGATTTGTGCATGCTGTTGATTTGTGCATTCTGTTGATTTATGCATTCTGTTGATTTGTGCATTCTGTTGATTTGTGCATACTGTTGATTTGTGCATACTGTTGATTTGTGCATGCTGTTGATTTGTGCATGCTGTTGATTTGTGCATACTGTTGATTTGTGCATTCTGTTGATTTGTGCATACTGTTGATTTGTGCATACTGTTGATTTGTGCATGCTGTTGATTTGTGCATACTGTTGATTTGTGCATGCTGTTGATTTGTGCATGCTGTTGATTTGTGCATACTGTTGATTTGTGCATACTGTTGATTTGTGCATTCTGTTGATTTGGGCATACTGTTGATTTGTGCATACTGTTGATTTGTGCATGCTGTTGATTTGTGCATTCTGTTGATTTGTGCATTCTGTTGATTTGTGCATACTGTTGATTTGTCCATACTGTTGATTTGTGCATGCTGTTGATTTGTGCATTCTGTTGATTTGTGCATTCTGTTGATTTGTGCATTCTGTTGATTTGTGCATACTGTTGATTTGTGCATACTGTTGATTTGTGCATGCTGTTGATTTGTGCATACTGTTGATTTGTGCATTCTGTTGATTTGTGCATTCTGTTGATTTGTGCATACTGTTGATTTGTGCATTCTGTTGATTTGTGCATTCTGTTGATTTGTGACATACTGTTGATTTGTGCATCTGTTTATTAGTGCATTCTGTTGATTTGTGCATTCTGTTGATTTGGGCATTCTGTTGATTTGTGCATACTGTTGATTTGGACATACTGTTGATTTGTGCATACTGTTGATTTGTGCATTCTGTTGATTTGTGCATACTGTTGATTTGTGCATTCTGTTGATTTGTGCATTCTGTTGATTTGTGCATTCTGTTGATTTGTGCATTCTGTTGATTTGTGCATACTGTTGATTTCTGCATTCTGTTTATTAGGGCATACTGTTGATTTGTGCATTCTGTTGATTTGAGCATACTGTTGATTTGTGCATTCTGTTGATTTGTGAATACTGTTGATTTGGCATTCTGTTGATTTGGACATACTGTTGATTTGTGCATTCTGTTGATTTGGACATACTGTTGATTTGTGCATACTGTTGATTTGGACATTCTGTTGATTTGTGCATTCTGTTGATTTGTGCATTCTGATGATTTGGACATACTGTTGATTTGGACATTCTGTTGATTTGTGCATTCTGTTGATTTGTGCATTCTGATGATTTGTGCATTCTGTTGATTTGGACATACTGTTGATTTGTGCATAGTGTTGATTTGGACATTCTGTTGATTTGTGCATTCTGTTGATTTGTGCATTCTGATGATTTGGACATTCTGTTGATTTGTGCATTCTGATGATTTGTGCATTCTGTTGATTTGGACATACTATTGATTTGGCATTCTGTTGATTTGTTTCATTCTGTTGATTTGGCATTCTGTTGATTTGTTTCATTCTGTTGATTTGTGCATACTGTTGATTTGGCATTCTGTTGATTTGTGCATACTGTTGATTTGGCATTCTGTTGATTTGTGCATTCTGTTGATTTGTGCATACTGTTGATTTGTGCATTCTGTTGATTTGTGCATTCTGTTGATTTGTGCATACTGTTGATTTGTGCATACTGTTGATTTGTGCATGCTGTTGATTTGTGCAGTCTGTTTATTAGGGCATACTGTTGATTTGTGCATACTGTTGATTTGTGCATTCTGTTGATTTGTGCATACTGTTGATTTGGACATACTGTTGATTTGTGCATACTGTTGATTTGTGCATTCTGTTGATTTGTGCATTCTGTTGATTTGTGCATACTGTTGATTTGTGCATTCTGTTGATTTGTGCATTCTGTTGATTTGTGCATTCTGTTGATTTGTGCATACTGTTGATTTGTGCAGTCTGTTTATTAGGGCATACTGTTGATTTGTGCATACTGTTGATTTGGGCATTCTGTTGATTTGTGCATACTGTTGATTTGGACATACTGTTGATTTGTGCATACTGTTGATTTGTGCATTCTGTTGATTTGTGCATACTGTTGATTTGTGCATTCTGTTGATTTGTGCATTCTGTTGATTTGTGCATTCTGTTGATTTGTGCATTCTGTTGATTTGTGCATACTGTTGATTTCTGCATTCTGTTTATTAGGGCATACTGTTGATTTGTGCATACTGTTGATTTGTGCATTCTGTTGATTTGAGCATGCTGTTGATTTGTGCATTCTGTTGATTTGTGAATACTGTTGATTTGGCATTCTGTTGATTTGGACATACTGTTGATTTGTGCATTCTGTTGATTTGGACATACTGTTGATTTGTGCATACTGTTGATTTGGACATTCTGTTGATTTGTGCATTCTGTTGATTTGTGCATTCTGATGATTTGGACATACTGTTGATTTGGACATTCTGTTGATTTGTGCATTCTGTTGATTTGTGCATTCTGATGATTTGTGCATTCTGTTGATTTGGACATACTGTTGATTTGTGCATAGTGTTGATTTGGACATTCTGTTGATTTGTGCATTCTGTTGATTTGTGCATTCTGATGATTTGGACATTCTGTTGATTTGTGCATTCTGATGATTTGTGCATTCTGTTGATTTGGACATACTATTGATTTGGCATTCTGTTGATTTGTTTCATTCTGTTGATTTGGCATTCTGTTGATTTGTTTCATTCTGTTGATTTGTGCATACTGTTGATTTGGCATTCTGTTGATTTGTGCATACTGTTGATTTGGCATTCTGTTGATTTGTGCATTCTGTTGATTTGTGCATACTGTTGATTTGACATTTCTTCACCTGCTTCAGCTCCAGATGAGAACCCCAGCGGAGTTAAAGGTTTTGGAACTGAACATGACAATCTTATGATATTGTGGAAGGTAAGCTACAGCTGTAGCATTTTATTTGTAAGGAAGTTGGTGTCAGCTGTTCATTAATGTAGTAATGTGATTGGTGCCTGTCAGCTGTTCATTAATGCAGTACTGTTAGTCACAGTAATAACAATGTGATTATCTGTCTCTCATAGCCACTGTCAGGCCTCCAGGCTAACGGTCCAGGCCTGCAGTACAAGGTGATGTGGAGACAGAAGGATGTGGACAAGAACTGGACGTCAGTGACCGTGGCCAACGTCTCCAAGTTCATGGTCTCTGGGACTCCCACCTTCACACCATACGAGGTTAAGGTTCAAGCCATTAACAACAACGGGATTGGCCCTGATCCAGCTGTGGTCATTGGACACTCCGGAGAGGACTGTGAGTCACGCACCGCCATTTTGTTTCTTTAAGGATTCACGATGGGCCGGTTTCCTGGACTGTAAAGCATGTTTATTGTTTTTAAACATGATTATTTATTTATCAGGCAATCTTATCCAGAGCAGTTAGGGTTTGGTGCCTTGCTCAATGGCACATCGGCAGATTGTTCACCTAGTCAGCTCAGCCATTCAAACCAGCGACCTTTCGGTTACTGTCTCAACACTCTTAACCACTAGGCTATCTGCCGCCCCTAATGGAGAATCTCCATTCAAATCAAATCATCAAATCACATTTTATTTGTCACATACACATGGTTAGCAGATGTTAATGCGAGTGTAGCGAAATGCTTGTGCTTCTAGTTCCGACAATGCAGTGATAACCAACAAGTAATCTAACTAACAATTCCAAAACTACTGTCTTATACACAGTGTAAGGGGATAAGGAATATGTACATAAGGATATATGACTGAGTGATGGTACAGAGCAGCATACAGTAGATGGTATCGAGTACAGTATATACATATGAGATGAGTGTGTAGACAAAGTAAACAAAGTGGCATAGTTAAAGTGGCTAGTGATACATGTATTACATAAGGATGCAGTCGATGATGTAGAGTACAGTATATACATATGCATATGAGATGAATAATGTAGGGTAAGTAACATTATATAAGGTAGCATTGTTTAAAGTGGCTAGTGATATATTTACATCATTTCCCATTATTAAAATGGCTGGAGTTGGGTCAGTGTCAATGACAGTGTGTTGGCAGCAGCCACTCAATGTTAGTGGTGGCTGTTTAACAGTCTGATGGCCTTGAGATAGAAGCTGTTTTTCAGTCTCTCGGTCCCAGCTTTGATGCACCTGTACTGACCTCGCCTTCTGGATGATAGCGGGGTGAACAGGCAGTGGTTCGGGTGGTTGATGTCCTTGATGATTTTTATGGCCTTCCTGTAACAACGGGTGGTGTAGGTGTCCTGGAGGGCAGGTAGTTTGCCCCCGGTGATGCATCGTTAAGTCCTCACTACCCTCTGGAGAGCCTTACGGTTGAGGGCGGAGCAGTTGCCGTACCAGGCGGTGATACAGCCCGCCAGGATGCTCTCGATTGTGCATCTGTAGAAGTTTGTGAGTGCTTTTGGTGACAAGCCGAATTTCTTCAGCCTCCTGAGGTTGAATAGGCGCTGCTGCGCCTTCTTCACGACGCTGTCAGTGTGAGTGGACCAATTCAGTTTGTCTGTGATGTGTATGCCGAGGAACTTAAAACTAGCTACCCTCTCCACTACTGTTCCATCGATGTGGATAGGGGGGTGTTCCCTCTGCTGTTTCCTGAAGTCCACAATCATCTCCTTAGTTTTGTTGACGTTGAGTGTGAGGTCATTTTCCTGACACCACACTCCGAGGGCCCTCACCTCCTCCCTGTAGGCCGTCTCGTCGTTGTTGGTAATCAAGCCTACCACTGTTGTGTCGTCCGCAAACTTGATGATTGAGTTGGAGGCGTGCGTGGCCACGCAGTCGTGGGTGAACAGGGAGTACAGGAGAGGGCTCAGAACGCACCCTTGTGGGGCCCCCGTGTTGAGGATCAGCGGGGAGGAGATGTTGTTGCCTACCCTCACCACCTGGGGCGGCCCGTCAGGAAGTCCAGTACCCAGTTGCACAGGGCGGGGTCGAGACCCAGGGTCTCGAGCTTGATGACGAGCTTGGAGGGTACTATGGTGTTGAATGCCGAGCTGTAGTCGATGAACAGCATTCTCACATAGGTATTCCTCTTGTCCAGGTGGGTTAGGGCAGTGTGCAGTGTGGTTGAGATTGCATCGTCTGTGGACCTATTTGGGCGGTAAGCAAATTGGAGTGGGTCTAGGGTGTCAGGTAGGGTGGAGGTGATATGGTCCTTGACTAGTCTCTCAAAGCACTTCATGATGACGGAAGTGAGTGCTACGGGGCGGTAGTCGTTTAACTCAGTTACCTTAGCTTTCTTGGGAACAGGAACAATGGTGGCCCTCTTGAAGCATGTGGGAACAGCAGACTGGTATAGGGATTGATTGAATATGTCCGTAAACACACCGGCCAGCTGGTCTGCGCATGCTCTGAGGGCGCGGCTGGGGATGCCGTCTGGGCCTGCAGCCTTGCGAGGGTTAACACGTTTAAATGTCTTACTCACCTCGGCTGCAGTGAAGGAGAGACCGCATGTTTTCGTTGCAGGCCGTGTCAGTGGCACTGTATTGTCCTCAAAGCGGGCAAAAAGTTATTTAGTCTGCCTGGGAGCAAGACATCCTGGTCCGTGACTGGGCTGGGTTTCTTCTTGTAGTCCGTGATTGACTGTAGACCCTGCCACATGCCTCTTGTGTCTGAGCCATTGAATTGAGATTCCACTTTGTCTCTGTACTGACGCTTAGCTTGTTTAATAGCCTTGCGGAGGGAATAGCTGCATTGTTTATATTCGGACATGTTACCAGACACCTTGCCCTGATTAAAAGCAGTGGTTTGCGCTTTCAGTTTCACGCGAATGCTGCCATCAATCCACGGTTTCTGGTTTGGGAATGTTTTTATCGTTGCTATGGGAACGACATCTTCGACGCACGTTCTAATGAACTCGCACACCGAATCAGCGTATTCGTCAATATTTCCATCTGACGCAATACGAAACATGTCCCAGTCCACGTGATGGAAGCAGTCTTGGAGTGTAGAGTCAGCTTGGTCTGACCAGCGTTGGACAGACCTCAGCGTGGGAGCCTCTTGTTTTAATTTCTGCCTGTAGGCAGGGATCAGCAAAATGGAGTCGTGGTCAGCTTTCCCGAAAGGGGGACGGGGCAGGGCCTTATATGCGTCGCGGAAGTTAGAGTAACAATGATCCAAGGTTTTACCACCCCTGGTTGCGCAATCGATATGCTGATAAAATTTAGGGAGTCTTGTTTTCAGATTAGCTTTGTTAAAATCCCCAGCTACAATGAATGCAGCCTCCGGATAAATGGTTTCCAGTTTGCAAAGAGTTAAATAAAGTTCGTTCAGAGCCATCGATGTGTCTGCTTGGGGGGGGATATATACGGCTGTGATTATAATCGAAGAGAATTCTCTTGGAAGATAATGCGGTCTACATTTGATTGTGAGGAATTCTAAATCAGGTGAACAGAAGGATTTGAGTTCCTGTATGTTTCCTTCATCACACCATGTCCCGTTAGTTATGAGGCATACGCCCCCGCCACTCTTCTTTACCAGAGAGATGTATGTTTCTGTCGGCGCGAACAAAATGGCGGCGACAGAGAGGGCTGCCTCGCTTCTTGTCCTTACAAGCATTTCACTACACTCGCAATAACATCTGCTAACCATGTGTATGTGGCAAATAAAAATGGATTTTGAGTTCAACTACAGCAGAAGTTGTAATTGTCTCAAGTGGTGTTGTTCTGTCCCTTAGTGTGACTGGTTTCTGTTGTAATTGCGTTCCCTCTGACCGGGTTTCCCACAGTGCCGGTGCAGGCTCCAGACAGTGTCCAGTTCCTAGTGTTGAACAGCACCCTGGCTGAGGTGCACTGGGAGCCTGTCCCACCGAAGACAGTACGGGGACACCTCAAGGGATACAAGGTACTGTACACAACGCTGTCTTCAAAGATGAGAGGATCATGTAATACTGTGATACAAAACAGTAGACGCATAGAAACAGACACACAGACAGACACATGCCGCTTACCCCCCTACCATGACACACACACACACACGCCAATTTCATAGCTCTATATTTGTATATCTCAGGTGAGCTACTGTCGTTAGCGGAGCCTCCACAACCCCCCTCCCCCAACACACACACACCCATCTAAGTCCTCTATATCTGTGTCTTTACCAGGTGGATTACTGTCGTTAACGGATCCTCCACAACCCCCCTCCCCCAACACACCCATCTAACTCCTCTGTATCTGTGTCTCTACCAGGTGTATTACTGGCGTGAGAGGAGCCTCCACAAACACAACCCCCACCGTGTGGAGCAGCAGCTTCTGTCCTTCAGTGGGAACAAGAGTCATGGCATGCTCCCAGGCCTGCAGCCCTACAGCCTCTACCTGTTCAACGTCAGGGTTTACAATGGCAAGGGGGAGGGCCCTGCCAGCTCCAACCTGCAGTTTGAGACCCCCGAAGGAGGTAGGAGGAGCCAACATTCATTAATTCTACGTCATAAAATATAGAAACGAGAACAGACATTCTCATTCAAGTCAGCGCTCCGTGTTGGTGGGCCGGCATCCATAGTTAGTGTACTGATTCAAGGAAGCTTTTGTGCTCAACTCAACTTACATTACAAAAAAATACAGATGAAGATTAATTTGTGTGAATATCCCTTTTGTGTCTGTCATGCAGTTCCTGGGCCGCCATCTTTCCTGAGGATCACCAACTCTAACCTGAACAATTTGACTCTGGAATGGGGTCCTCCCAACGACCGCAACGGGCACCTCACCGGCTACATCCTCAAATACCAGCAAGGTGAGCCTTCACACCGACCTATGTTAAGGACAGGTTGCATCAGGGATAAGATAGTAGATCTTTAGAGCGAGAGGTTCTGTCAGACATTTGAGATTTGAGAGACTTGAGAGCCTTTCTTGATGATTCCAAAACTCCTTTGCTGTCTGTAGTGTTGTCAAGTGTACAGGATGAGTTACTAGATGATGAGTTACGACATGAGGAGTTACTACATGATGAGTTACTACAGGATGAGTTACTACATGAGGAGTTACTACATGATGAGTTACTACATGATGAGTGACTACATGAGGAGTTACTACAGGATGAGTTACTACAGGAGGAGTTACTACATCATGAGTTACTACATGAGGAGTTACTACATCATGAGTTACTACATGAGGAGTTACTACATCATGAGTTACTACAGGAGGAGTTACTACAGGATGAGTTACTACAGGATGAGTTACTACAGGAGGAGTTACTACAGGATGAGTGACGACATGAGGAGTTACTACATCATGAGTTACTACATCATGAGTTACTACATGATGCGTTACTACATGAGGAGTTACTACATCATGAGTTACTACATGAGGAGTTACTACATCATGAGTTACTACAGGAGGAGTTACTACATGATGAGTTACTACATGATGAGTGACTACATGAGGAGTTACTACAGGATGAGTTACTACAGGATGAGTTACTACAGGATGAGTTACTACAGGAGGAGTTACTACATGATGAGTTACTACATGATGAGTTACTACATGATGAGTTACTACAGGAGGAGTTACTACAGGATGAGTGAAGACATGAGGAGTTACTACATCATGAGTTACTACATCATGAGTTACTACATGATGCGTTACTACATGAGGAGTTACTACATCATGATACTACATGAGGAGTTACTACATCGAGAGTTACTACATCATGAGTTACGACATGATGAGTTTCTAGATGATGAGTTACTACAGGATGAGTTACTACGGGAGGAGTTACTACATCATGAGTTTCTAGATGATGAGTTTCTAGATGATGAGTTACTACATGATTACTTACTACATGATGAGTCACTACAGGAGGAGTTACTACAGGATGAGTTACCACAGGAGGAGTTACTACATGAGGAGTTACTACATCATGAGTTACTACATGAGGAGTTACTACATCATGAGTTACTACAGGAGGAGTTACTACATCATGAGTTACTACATGAGGAGTTACTACATCATGAGTTACTACAGGAGGAGTTACTACAGGATGAGTTACTACAGGATGAGTTACTACAGGATGAGTTACTACAGGATGAGTTACTACAGGAGGAGTTACTACATGATGAGTTACTACATGATGAGTTACTACAGGAGGAGTTACTACAGGAGGAGTGACGACATGAGGAGTTACTACATCATGAGTTACTACATCATGAGTTACTACATGATGCGTTACTACATGAGGAGTTACTACATCGAGAGTTACTACATCATGAGTTACGACATGATGAGTTTCTAGATGATGAGTTACTACAGGATGAGTTACTACGGGAGGAGTTACTACATCATGAGTTTCTAGATGATGAGTTTCTAGATGATGAGTTACTACATGATGAGTTACTACATCATGAGTTACTACATCATGAGTTACTAAATGATGAGTTTCTACATGATGAGTTACTACAGGATGAGTTACTACGGGAGGAGTTACTACAGGATGAGTTACTACAGGATGAGTTACTACAGGATGAGTTACTACAGGAGGAGTTACTACATGAGGAGTTACTACATGAGGAGTTACTACATGAGGAGTTACTACATCATGAGTTACTACATGAGGAGTTACTACATCATGAGTGACTACATGAGGAGTTACTACATCATGAGTTACTACATCATGAGTTACTAAATGATGAGTTTCTACATGATGAGTTACTACAGGATGAGTTACTACGGGAGGAGTTACTACAGGATGAGTTACTACAGGATGAGTTACTACAGGATGAGTTACTACAGGAGGAGTTACTACAGGTGGAGTTACTACGGGTGGAGTTACTACAGGAGGAGTTACTACAGGAGGAGTTACTACAGGAGGAGTTACTACATGAGGAGTTACTACAGGAGGATTTACTACAGGAGTAGTTACTACAGGAGGAGTTACTACAGGAGGAGTTACTACGGGATGAGTTATTACAGTAGGAGTTACTACAGGAGTAGTTACTACAGGATGAGTTACTACAGGAGGAGTTACTACAGGATGAGTTACTACATGATGAGTTACTACATGATGAGTTACTACATGATGAGTTACTACAGGAGGAGTTACTACAGGAGGAGTGACGACATGAGGAGTTACTACATCATGAGTTACTACATCATGAGTTACTACATGATGCGTTACTACATGAGGAGTTACTACATCGAGAGTTACTACATCATGAGTTACGACATGATGAGTTTCTAGATGATGAGTTACTACAGGATGAGTTACTACGGGAGGAGTTACTACATCATGAGTTTCTAGATGATGAGTTTCTAGATGATGAGTTACTACATGATGAGTTACTACATCATGAGTTACTACATCATGAGTTACTAAATGATGACTTTCTACATGATGAGTTACTACAGGATGAGTTACTACGGGAGGAGTTACTACAGGATGAGTTACTACAGGATGAGTTACTACAGGATGAGTTACTACAGGAGGAGTTACTACAGAAGGAGTTACTACATGAGGAGTTACTACATGAGGAGTTACTACATCATGAGTTACTACATGAGGAGTTACTACATCATGAGTGACTACATGAGGAGTTACTACATCATGAGTTACTACATCATGAGTTACTAAATGATGAGTTTCTACATGATGAGTTACTACAGGATGAGTTACTACGGGAGGAGTTACTACAGGATGAGTTACTACAGGATGAGTTACTACAGGAGGAGTTACTACAGGAGGAGTTACTACGGGTGGAGTTACTACGGGTGGAGTTACTACAGGAGGAGTTACTACATGAGGAGTTACTACAGGAGGATTTACTACAGGAGGATTTACTACAGGAGTAGTTACTACAGGAGGAGTTACTACAGGAGGAGTTACTACAGGAGGAGTTACTACGGGATGAGTTATTACAGTAGGAGTTACTACAGGAGTAGTTACTACAGGAGGATTTATCATGGGAGTAGTTATTACAGGAGTAGTTACTACATCATGAGTTACGACATGATGAGTTTCTAGATGATGAGTTACTACAGGATGAGTTACTACGGGAGGAGTTACTACATCATGAGTTTCTAGATGATGAGTTACTACATGATGCGTTACTACATGAGGAGTTACTACATCGAGAGTTACTACATCATGAGTTACTACATCATGAGTTACGACATGATGAGTTTCTAGATGATGAGTTACTACAGGATGAGTTACTACGGGAGGAGTTACTACATCATGAGTTTCTAGATGATGAGTTTCTAGATGATGAGTTACTACATGATGAGTTACTACATGATGAGTTACTACATCATGAGTTACTACATCATGAGTTACTAAATGATGAGTTTCTACATGATGAGTTACTACAGGATGAGTTACTACGGGAGGAGTTACTACAGGATGAGTTACTACAGGATGAGTTACTACAGGATGAGTTACTACAGGAGGAGTTACTACAGGAGGAGTTACTACGGGTGGAGTTACTACGGGTGGAGTTACTACAGGAGGAGTTACTACAGGAGGAGTTACTACATGAGGAGTTACTACAGGAGGATTTACTACAGGAGTAGTTACTACAGGAGGAGTTACTACAGGAGGAGTTACTACGGGATGAGTTATTACAGTAGGAGTTACTACAGGAGTAGTTACAGGGATGATGAGTTACTAGGATGAGTTACTACAGGAGGAGTTACTACAGGATGAGTTACTACATGATGAGTTACTACATGATGAGTTACTACATGATGAGTTACTACAGGAGGAGTTACTACAGGAGGAGTGATGACATGAGGAGTTACTACATCATGAGTTACTACATCATGAGTTACTACATGATGCGTTACTACATGAGGAGTTACTACATCGAGAGTTACTACATCATGAGTTACGACATGATGAGTTTCTAGATGATGAGTTACTACAGGATGAGTTACTACGGGAGGAGTTACTACATCATGAGTTTCTAGATGATGAGTTTCTAGATGATGAGTTACTACATGATGAGTTACTACATCATGAGTTACTACATCATGAGTTACTAAATGATGAGTTTCTACATGATGAGTTACTACAGGAGGAGTTACTACGGGAGGAGTTACTACAGGATGAGTTACTACAGGATGAGTTACTACAGGATGAGTTACTACAGGAGGAGTTACTACAGGAGGAGTTACTAGTTACTGAGGAGTTACTACATGAGGAGTTACTACATCATGAGTTACTACATGAGGAGTTACTACATCATGAGTGACTACATGAGGAGTTACTACATCATGAGTTACTACATCATGAGTTACTAAATGATGAGTTTCTACATGATGAGTTACAGGAGGAGTTACAGGATGAGTTACTACGGGAGGAGTTACTACAGGATGAGTTACTACAGGATGAGTTACTACAGGAGGAGTTACTACAGGAGGAGTTACTACGGGTGGAGTTACTACGGGTGGAGTTACTACAGGAGGAGTTACTACATGAGGAGTTACTACAGGAGGATTTACTACAGGAGTAGTTACTACAGGAGGAGTTACTACAGGAGGAGTTACTACGGGATGAGTTATTACAGTAGGAGTAGTTACTACAGGAGGATTTATCATGGGAGTAGTTATTACAGGAGTAGTTACTACATTAGGAGTTACTACAGCAGGAGTTCTTCAGGAGGAGTTACTACATGAGGAGTTACTACAGGAGGAGTTACTACATGATGAGTTACTACATGATGAGTTACTACATGATGAGTTACTACAGGATGAGTTACTACAGGATGAGTTACGACAGGAGGAGTTACTACGGGTGGAGTTACTACATGAGGAGTTACTACATGAGGAGTTACTACATGAGGAGTTACTACATGAGGAGTTACTACAGGATGAGTTACTACAGGATGAGTTACTACAGGATGAGTTACTACAGGATGAGTTACTAGATTTTTTTTATTTTTAATTTTACCTTTATTTAACCAGGCAAGTCAGTTAAGAACATATTCTTATTTTCAATGACGGCCTGGGAACTGTTCAGGGGCAGAACGACAGATTTGTACCTTGTCAGCTCGGGGGTTTGAACTCGCAACCTTCCGGTTACTAGTCCAACACTCTAACCACTAGGCTACGCTGCCACCCCAGATGATGAGTTACTACATGATGAGTTACTACAGGAGGAGTTACGACAGGAGGAGTTACTACGGGTGGAGTTACTACATGAGGAGTTATTACAGGAGGAGATGCTACAGGAGGAGTTACTACATGAGGAGTTACTACAGGATGAGTTACTACATGAGGAGGTACTACAGGAGGATTTATTGTGGGAAGGGTTATTACAGGAGTAGTTACTACAGGATTAGTTACTACAGGAGGAGTTACTACAGGAGGAGTTACTACGGGAGGAGTTACTACGGGAGGAGTTACGGGAGGAGTTACTACGGGAGGAGTTACTACATGAGGAGTTACTAAATGAGGAGTTACTACAGGAGGAGATACTACAGGAGGAGTAACTATGGGATGAGTTATTACAGTAGGAGTTACTACAGGAGTAGTTACTACAGGAGGAGTTACTACAGGAGTAGTTACTACATGAGGAGTTACTACAGGAGGAGTTACTACAGGAGGAGTTACTACAGGAGGAGTTACTACGGGTGGAGTTACTACGGGTGGAGTTACTACAGGAGGAGTTACTACATGAGGAGTTACTACAGGAGGAGTTACTACATGAGGAGGTACTACAGGAGGATTTATTGTGGGAAGGGTTATTACAGGAGTAGTTACTACAGGATTAGTTACTACAGGAGGAGTTACTACAGGATTAGTTACTACAGGAGGAGTTACTACAGGAGGAGTTACTACAGGAGGAGTAACTATGGGATTAGTTATTACAATAGGAGTTACTACAGGAGTAGTTACTACAGGAGGAGTTACTACAGGAGTAGTTACTACATGAGGAGTTACTACAGGAGGAGTTACTACATGAGGAGTTACTACAGGAGTAGTTACTACATGATGAGTTACTACAGGAAGAGTTACTACGGGTGGAGTTACTACGGGTGGAGTTACTACGGGTGGAGTTACTACATGAGGAGTTACTCGATGAGGAGTTACTAGATGATGAGTTACTACATGATGAGTTACTACAAGATGAGTTACTACATGATGAGTTACTACATGATTAGTTACTACATGATGAGTTACTACAGGAGGAGTTACTACATCATGAGTTACTACATCATGAGTTACTACATGAAGAGTTACTACATCATGAGTTACTACATGAGGAGTTACTACATGAGGAGTTATTACATGAGGAGTTATTACATGAGGAGTTACTACATCATGAGTTACTACATGAGGAGTTACTACATGAGGAGTTACTACATCATGAGTTTCTACATGATGAGTTACGAGATGATGAGTTACTACAGGATGAGTTACTACAGGATGAGTTACTACAGGATGAGATACTACAGGAGGAGTTACAACAGGAGGAGTTACGACAGGAGGAGTTACTACATGAGGAGTTACTACAGGATGAGTTACTACAGGATGAGTTACTACAGGATGAGTTACTACAGGAGGAGTTACTACATGATGAGTTACTACAGGAGGAGTTACTACAGGAGGAGTTACTACAGGAGGAGTTACTACAGGAGGAGTTACTACATGATGAGTTACTACATGAGGAGTTACTACATGAGGAGTTACTACAGCAGGAGTTACTAAATGAGGAGATACTACAGGAGGAGATACTACAGGAGGAGTAACTATGGGATGAGTTATTACAGTAGGAGTTACTACAGGAGTAGTTACTACAGGAGGAGTTACTACAGGAGTAGTTACTACATGAGGAGTTACTACAGCAGGAGTTACTACATGAGGTGTTACTACATCATGAGTTACTACATGAGGAGTTACTACATCATGAGTGACTACATGAGGAGTTACTACATCATGAGTTACTAAATGATGAGTTTCTACATGATGAGTTACTACAGGATGAGTTACTACGGGAGGAGTTACTACAGGATGAGTTACTACAGGATGAGTTACTACAGGATGAGTTACTACAGGAGGAGTTACTACAGGAGGAGTTACTACGGGTGGAGTTACTACGGGTGGAGTTACTACGGGTGGAGTTACTACAGGAGGAGTTACTACATGAGGAGTTACTACAGGAGGATTTACTACAGGAGTAGTTACTACAGGAGGAGTTACTACAGGAGGAGTTACTACAGGATGAGTTATTACAGTAGGAGTTACTACAGGAGTAGTTACTACAGGATGAGTTACTACAGGAGGAGTTACTACAGGATGAGTTACTACATGATGAGTTACTACATGATGAGTTACTACAGGAGGAGTTACTACAGGAGGAGTGACGACATGAGGAGTTACTACATCATGAGTTACTACATCATGAGTTACTACATGATGCGTTACTACATGAGGAGTTACTACATCGAGAGTTACTACATCATGAGTTACGACATGATGAGTTTCTAGATGATGAGTTACTACAGGATGAGTTACTACGGGAGGAGTTACTACATCATGAGTTTCTAGATGATGAGTTTCTAGATGATGAGTTACTACATGATGAGTTACTACATCATGAGTTACTACATCATGAGTTACTAAATGATGACTTTCTACATGATGAGTTACTACAGGATGAGTTACTACGGGAGGAGTTACTACAGGATGAGTTACTACAGGATGAGTTACTACAGGATGAGTTACTACAGGAGGAGTTACTACAGGAGGAGTTACTACATGAGGAGTTACTACATGAGGAGTTACTACATCATGAGTTACTACATGAGGAGTTACTACATCATGAGTGACTACATGAGGAGTTACTACATCATGAGTTACTACATCATGAGTTACTAAAATGAGTTTGAGTTACTACAGGATGAGTTACTACGGGAGGAGTTACTACAGGATGAGTTACTACAGGATGAGTTACTACAGGAGGAGTTACTACAGGAGGAGTTACTACGGGTGGAGTTACTACGGGTGGAGTTACTACAGGAGGAGTTACTACATGAGGAGTTACTACAGGAGGATTTACTACAGGAGTAGTTACTACAGGAGGAGTTACTACAGGAGGAGTTACTACAGGATGAGTTATTACAGTAGGAGTTACTACAGGAGTAGTTACTACAGGAGGATTTATCATGGGAGTAGTTATTACAGGAGTAGTTACTACAGCAGGAGTTCTTCAGGAGGAGTTACTACATGAGGAGTTACTACAGGAGGAGTTACTACATGATGAGTTACTACATGATGAGTTACTACATGATGAGTTACTACAGGATGAGTTACTACAGGATGAGTTACGACAGGAGGAGTTACTACGGGTGGAGTTACTACATGAGGAGTTACTACATGAGGAGTTACTACATGAGGAGTTACTACAGGATGAGTTACTACAGGATGAGTTACTACAGGATGAGTTACTACAGGATGAGTTACTAGATTTTTTTTATTTTTAATTTTACCTTTATTTAACCAGGCAAGTCAGTTAAGAACATATTCTTATTTTCAATGACGGCCTGGGAACTGTTCAGGGGCAGAACGACAGATTTGTACCTTGTCAGCTCGGGGGTTTGAACTCGCAACCTTCCGGTTACTAGTCCAACACTCTAACCACTAGGCTACGCTGCCACCCCAGATGATGAGTTACTACATGATGAGTTACTACAGGAGGAGTTACGACAGGAGGAGTTACTACATGAGGAGTTACTACATGAGGAGTTACTACATCATGAGTTTCTACATGATGAGTTACGAGATGATGAGTTACTACAGGATGAGTTACTACAGGATGAGTTACTACAGGATGAGATACTACAGGAGGAGTTACAACAGGAGGAGTTACGACAGGAGGAGTTACTACATGAGGAGTTACTACAGGATGAGTTACTACAGGATGAGTTACTACAGGATGAGTTACTACAGGAGGAGTTACTACAGGAGGAGTTACTACATGATGAGTTACTACATGATGAGTTACTACAGGAGGAGTTACTACAGGAGGAGTTACTACAGGAGGAGTTACTACAGGAGGAGTTACTACATGATGAGTTACTACATGATGAGTTACTACATGAGGAGTTACTACATGAGGAGTTACTACAGCAGGAGTTACTACAGGAGGAGTTACTACAGGAGGAGTTACTACAGGAGGAGATACTACAGGATGAGTTATTACAGTAGGAGTTACTACATGAGGAGTTACTACAGGAGGAGTTACTACAGGAGGAGTTACTACGGGATGAGTTATTACAGTAGGAGTTACTACGGGATGAGTTACTACAGGAGGATTTATCATGGGAAGAGTTATTACAGTCGGCGTTATTACAGTAGGCATGTATGTACAGTATGTTGTATTGACCAAACCAGAAACATCAACAAACAGCTCTCCACATCTACCTTATCCCCTCCTCCACCTCTCCCCTCCCCTCCTCCACCTCCACCTTACCCCCTCCTCCACCTCTCCCCTCCTCCACCTCTACCTTACCTCCTCTTCCACCTCTCCCCTCCTCCACCTCTCCCCTCCTCCACCTCTCCCCTCCCCTCCTCCACCTCTCCCCTCTTCCACCTCTGCCTTACCTCCTCCTCCACCTCTACCTTACCTCCTCCACCTCTCCCCTCCTCCACCTCTACCTTACCTCCTCTTCCACCTCTCCCCTCCTCCACCTCTACCTTACCCCCTCCTCCACCTCTCCCCTCCTCCACCTCTTCCTTACCTCCTCCTCCACCTCTCCCCTCCTCCACCTCTACCTTACCCCCTCCTCCACCTCTCCCCTCCCCTCCCCTCCTCCACCTCTACCTTACCCCCTCCTCCACCTCTCCCCTCCCTCCACCTCTACCTTACCTCCTCCACCTCTCTCCTCCTCCACCTCTACCTTACCTCCTCCTCCACCTCTCCCCTCCTCCACCTCTTCCTTACCTCCTCCTCCACCTCTCCCCTCCTCCACCTCTACCTACCCCCACCTCCACCTCCCCTCCCCTCCCCTCCTCCACCTCTACCTACCCCCTCCTCCACCTCTCCCCTCCTCCACCTCTACCTTACCTCCTCCTCCACCTCTCTCCTCCACCCCCACCTTACCTCCTCCTCCACCTCCCTCCTCCTCCACCTCTACCTTACCTCCTCCTCCACCTCTCCCCTCCTCCACCTCTAACTTACCTCCTCCTCAACCTCTCCCCTCCTCCACCTCTACATTACCTCCACCTCACCTCTCCTCCACCTCTCCCCTCCTCCACCTCTACCTTACCTCCTCCACCTCGTCCCTCCTCCACCTTAACTCCTCCTCCACCTCTCCCCTCCTCCACCTCTACCTTACCTCCTCCTCCACCTCGCCCCTCCTCCACCTTACATCCGCCTCCACCTCTCCCCTCCTCCACCTCTACCTTACCTCCTCCTCCACCTCTCCCCTCCTCCACCTCTCCCCTCCTCCACCTCTACCTTCCCTCCTCCTCCACCTCTCCCCTCCTCCACCTCTACCTTACCTCCTCCTCCACCTCACCCCTCCCCCACCTCTACCTTACCTCCTCCTCCACCTCTTCAGTCAACAACTCCAACGAGCTGGGTCCGATTGAAGAGCTGGTCCTGCCGGCCAACAAGACCTCCGTAACGCTCCCCAACCTGAAGTACAGCACACGCTACAAGTTTTATTTCAATGCCAAAACAGGCCAGGGAGCCGGGCCCGTCATTACAGAGGAAGCCGTCACTATTATGGACGAAGGTAAGTGTGAAAGTACTCTACTGAAGGTCACAGGTAGAAAACAAACTTTGACTGTAGTCAAAGACGGTAGAGGACGTATCCTGTAAATTGATATGGTTACATACCATTCCACGCATGTACCAGGTTGAATGGTTCAAGTCAACACCAAACATCTAGATGGTGTATTGTGTGTCTTATACTCGTATGCTTCTCTGTTTTATGTTCATGATGTCAGTCTGTTGTCCTTGTGGATCTACTGTTGAATTGTCTTCAGTGTGTCAGACAGTGCACAGCTTTGTGCCAAAGCATGATATAACCTCAGTGTAGTAATGGTTGTAAGAACACTAACTGTGAGTGTGTTTCCCAGTACTTTGACATTAGCTGCTCCAGTTAGTTTTGTATTACAGCATGTTCCTGCTTACTCACTGGTTCATTTAGTGAAAGGAACTGCAGGAGTCATATTGACTTTGATATCAACTTTTGTGTCCCCTCTTTTCCCTCAAAGTCCTAATGTATCAGCCTTCAGTAGACGAGGTTGGAGGAGGTACCTGTAGCTCTCAGAGTCTGCATGCTCCTCATACAAACAGATCCGGGCCCATATTTACAAAGCATCTCAGAATAAGAGTACTGACCTAGAATCAGTTTTAATTAATAGATCAGCACTCATACTGTACTCTGAGATGCTTTACGCATACTGCCTTGGCTTCAAAGACCCGTCTAAGCCTGTGTTCCCCTTTGGAAGACTCTCCTCCTGCTCCCACCAATCCCCTTGACCCCTCGACTCAGCAGGACCTGAATTCCAATCTGAAACATTGAAGATAGCTACATACAGATGTAGAATATATTGATTGTCACAGCAAGTGTTACAATAAAACATTTACAAACATAATCCTGCAGCAAACGAATTTGAACATTTAGTCCATAATTTTGCTTGATCGGTGGTTAGGCTGGTTAAAATCAGGCTGCGAGTGTTAATATTACCATGTGCTAGTGCATTTTTTCAGTTAATCTGCATTTCCTATTGGCACAGGGAAATCCTCAGCAACAATAGAGTGATCAAATTAAAATCCTACATCTGTACAGACATAATTATATGATGTGGTGCTTATTTACCTGCTGTAACACTGTTAACTATATAGCACACTCAAAACTCTTCAGTGTTGCATCTTACTTTCTAACGGCGTGATGGCGACTCTGTGACTGCTGATCTATGTCTGTATTTCTATGTCTGGCTGGTGCTGTGCCGTCCCATGCATGACATCGTGTGTGTTTGAACCCTGCTCCGACTGATCCCCCCCTCAGACATGCTGACTGTGAAGTCAGACATGCTGACCTCCACTGCATGCGTGGTGACAGACCTGTTTGTAGCCAGCTCACTGTCTTACCTTTGCCTGTGGTTGAAGCTGCCGTGTCTCTTGAGTGTTGGGTGTTTCTTATTCTTCTCCGTGTTGTTCCAGGGTACACCCGAACTCAAACCTCACCTCCCATAGCAGGGTCTCCTCCACGCCACCCATTCCACAAGGGTACAGCCGCTCTAGTCAATGTCCATGCACTTCTTAGTGATTTACGTATTACAAATGTTCAGGCTTTATTGTCTGAATCCGTTTGTAAGGTACTTGTAGGAGAGGAGTAACTGTAGATTTAATAGAAGGAGGACTAACTGAAAGTGGAATGGAAAATCAACGTGTATCTTGCTTTGATTTTGACCTATAGATTCTATGATACAGACAGATGTTCAATATAATCTATGCCTACAAGCAAATGATGTGATATTTGTATGGTATAAACCAGTGGTTCCCAACCTTTTTTAGTTGTTGTATCACCAACTGAATTTTGCTCTGCCCGGAGTACCCCTCAAGTACCCCCTCGTGTATTTTACCAGTAAGCCTATGGTCTCATTGGTCGTCTCAAGTACCCCCTGTTGATAGGCCAAGTACCCCCAGGGGTCCTCGTACCCCTGGTTGGGAACCACTGGTATAAACTGTAGCAAAGTCAGCTACGGGCTTTGTCAGTATCTTGAGTAAGTTGAGTGTGAGTGCACAGACTTAAAGTCAGACTCAGATTGATATAAGTAAGTTGAGTGTGAGTGCACAGACTTAAAGTCAGACTCAGATTGATATAAGTAAGTTGAGTGTGAGTGCACAGACTTAAAGTCAGACTCAGATTGATATGAGTAAGTTGAGTGTGAGTGCACAGACTTAAAGTCAGACTCAGATTGATATATTTGTTACGGAGTATTTTTGGAGTATTTTCAGCAGGAACAGTTTGATTAGAACTGTATTTTTTTCCAGTTGACCTTTGACCTCCAGTGTGAGCTTTATGGTTGTCTTCTTCTCTCGTTGTGCTCAGTGCATCCAGCGGCTCCGGCATTCGGGAACGTTAGCTCCTCCGTGGGAGAGGACGGAATGCTTATCAGTTGGGAGTACTGGGGAGCAGAAAAACATGTTTATGTAGAATATATCATTAAGAACGACAACAGTAAGACAAACTATTTTATCCACTGTACATCCGTTATACTTAAACATATAGGTACAAGAGACTCCTACTAATACAGGTTTATGCAAACATTGGCAGTTACAGTATCACTCTAAAGTTTGGACACAGCTACTCATTCAAGGTTTTTTTTCTTTATTTTTTTCTATTTTCTACATTGTAAAGACAAACCCTTGAATGAGTCAAACTTTTGAACTGTACTGTATGTCTAGCACAGATAGGATAAATGATATAGTCTGATTAAAAAAATAATCTTTGATATACTGCCTTCAAACTGCCCCAACACAAACCTAATAATAAACAGGAAAAAGCATCAGAAACAGTCTAAACAGAGATGGGAAACTCCAGTCCTCGGGGGCCGGAGTGCTGTCACACTCTGTCCCCATTCCTTGCAAACACAGCTGATTTAACTAATTGCGTACTAAACTGAATATCATGATTAGTTGATTATTGGAGTCAGGTGTGTTCGCTGGGGCTGGGGAAAAAGGGTGACCCTAATCAGGCCCCCGAGGACTGGACTTGCCCATCCGGGGTCTAAAAGGATATTTTTTTATATCCCATATTGATTGAACTCTCAACATGTCTGTAGTTGTTTTGTTGACCTACACCGAGGGAAAAAACACACACCTAAATTAATTGTGTTTGTAGTATAAATATTTAGAAAACTGAATTCAAATACTCAAATGCGTTTGTACCATCCCCATAAATGTAATAGGGACAAGAATGTAGGAAAAGTGCCGGCTGAAATAGCATATTAGAGTCATCTGATTTAGTTGAATAACACAATTCTTCACTGAGACACATCCTCTAATGATTTATTATGATCATACTTCATTTGTAGAATTCCATGAAATAACATACTATGCACGTGGGTCTTTCTATAAATAATGGGCACAATGTGGGACATTGGGATCAAAATTAAACATAATTGTATGCAGTTCCACATGTGTTTTTAGAGGAGTAAAAGTGAATATATGTAAATTGCCCTTAACTCCACCTATACAACAACATAGGAATACATTGGCTACAATAATTACTTGGACTTTTCAAGCACCCAATTGAGGGCATTTTCAAGGTAGGCCTATTCCAATACTGCCATTTCTGAGCTCCAAATTCAAGTTCAAGTAGGCTTCTTCAAGCGCCTTGTATTGTTTAAAATTGCAGGAGTACCATGGAAAATGATATTATTTGTCCTGTTATTTCATTACCAAATCATAGTGTCAATAAGCCCACTAGGCTATGTAATGTGTTGTCATTATATCCAGAATAATTCATAGGAAGAGTGTTGGGTGTTGCGCAATAGTCTATCCTACACAATTGCGCACAGCAGACTTCAGGTGTCCAATCAGAAGCACAAAAACATAGGAAAACATGAACACATTAACTAGGATGCTTTCTCTGTTAAATCTAATGAGACCCTGCTGTAAATCAAGCTGACAACAACAGCAGATAAACATCAAGTCACTCGGGTTATTAGAGCCAACCTGGATTCAGACACCACTGTCTTCACCAGTGTAACCAATGAGACACCAAAATATTCTGGACATTCCTTTTTTTCCAGCACTGTTGTTGTGTCACATTCACTTTCACAACAACTGTTCTTCACTTGACTGTCAGTCAGAAAATTCCTTCCTGGATCAGATGATGATGTGTGAAAATTCCACGTTGTAACTAATCAGTTGGACAACAAATGTGCACCAACAAGTATTATACATAATTACTGAAGAACCACGGTAATGCCAGTATCGATGTAGGTTATAAGTATTCAGGTAAGGTGACTCTTTTGGTCGAAGCATTTGATTTTGTAATCGCATGTATTATTTTGGATTTGTGTGCCCATGAAAACAGTTTTCACACCGTAACATAAGAGAGAACTGAATGTTACCGAGTTACACAGCATTTCTGAGATCTCTATACAACAAATTGTCAGACAGCTAGATCCAGGATTCTCACCGAGTTCAAGTTCAATGTCTAATTTAACCGATTAATGCTTAATATATGATCTAACGACAACTTACATAAGTGCAAGGACAGAAAATTAATGGCACAGGATTTTGAACAAATTGGTCAGGACACCAACCATGATAAAGGATTTAACAGGTTTTAAATCAACTTGTGAATTATATTGAATATAGCTATGATCCCCATTATATCTTAACGTAATGACATGAAAATAATTAGCAGATTATTATCAATGGCTTATCAATATCTGTGACAAGTTGCCCCGTAAATAGGAAATACTCACTGGTTCCCTAGTTTATAGAAAGACCCATATACACAATTAGTGATATCTAATATTGATATGATAGACGCCAGTTCATGACACAAGATAAAACCATCCCTTCATGAAACTCCATAGCCCATCCCAACGTTGTTACAATGTCAGGTGTACGGTAGACATATTAGGACATCAACAATGTTTGTCTAACTAAGTACGGTAGTCCTAATATGCGCCGTACATTCTGACTATGATGGATGTCCTAAAATGTG
>NC_068437.1:50625287-50677787 GCF_023373465.1 Oncorhynchus keta | reverse complement strand
TGATGTGCGTGATGTGGTGAAGATCTTATAAGAAAATGACTGTAGGCAGTATTGTATTGGATGAAATCCGAGATATGTACAGTATATGTTATCCAGTATGAAGCTACTGTTGCAGGGACATGGCCAACACTGAGAGTACTGTCAATCCCAGGGCTAAAAGGATGCTATTTAAAGTTTATACAAGGCAAAATGCTATTGTTATTCTGCCCACGTCATAACTCTATCTAGTTTGTGATCCTAACATGAGAGAAACCCTAATCTGTCCATTCAAATAAGAAAATAATAGACAATATAACAGAGTTTATATCGTTCAAAAAACAAGTATTATACAATATATCACAAGGCTAAATGTATGATATAGAGTGCCTTTGTGAAGAAATATCAAACTTTCCATCGATGCCATTATTCCAACCAAGGTGGACTAGAGCTTTATGTCAATAGAGACATAACAACCTAACTCTACTGACCTGTTCTGGTGTGACTGCAGTAAGTCCTGTACTATAACCACCTAACTCTACTGACCTGTTCTGGTGTGACTGCAGTAAGTCCTGTACTATAACCACATAACTCTACTGACCTGTTCTGGTGTGACTGCAGTAAGTCCTGTACTATAAACACCTAACTCTACTGACCTGTTCTGGTGTGACTGCAGTAAGTCCTGTACTATAAACACCTAACTCTACTGACCTGTTCTGGTGTGACTGCAGTAAGTCCTGTACTATAACCACCTAACTCTACTGACCTGTTCTGGTGTGACTGCAGTAAGTCCTGTACTATAACCACCTAACTCTACTGACCTGTTCTGGTGTGACTGCAGTAAGTCCTGTACTATAACCACCTAACTCTACTGACCTGTTCTGGTGTGACTGCAGTAAGTCCTGTACTATAACCACCTAACTCTACTGACCTGTTCTGGTGTGACTGCAGTAAGTCCTGTACTATAACCACCTTACTCTACTGACCTGTTCTGGTGTGACTGCAGTAAGTCCTGTACTATAACCACCTTAACTCTACTGACCTGTTCTGGTGTGACTGCAGTAAGTCCTGTACTATAACCACCTAACTCTACTGACCTGTTCTGGTGTGACTGCAGTAAGTCCTGTACTATAAACACCTAACTCTACTGACCTGTTCTGGTGTGACTGCAGTAAGTCCTGTACTATAACCACCTAACTCTACTGACCTGTTCTGGTGTGACTGCGGTAAGTCCTGTACTATAACCACCTAACTCTACTGACCTGTTCTGGTGTGACTGCAGTAAGTCCTGTACTATAACCACCTTACTCTACTGACCTGTTCTGGTGTGACTGCAGTAAGTCCTGTACTGTGTGATGTAACTGTTGACATTGAGCACCAGCGTCTACACTTACAGGTGTAATGAGATGTTATTATTTCACATTTATTTAACTTGTATAGCCATTTTCATTACATAAAATAATCTCAAAGCTCATATTGTTAAAGAAAGATACATACTGCTATGTTAGTGGCTGCCTTATGCTTAGACATAGAAGGGCACAGTAAAACACAGATAGCTTGGGTTACCAAGTGTACATGATAGTCAGTCTAGTATGGAGTCTGCAAAACTAGTTCTGTGTACAGATGAAAACAATTTTCCCATTTTAAAACTTTCAATACTGCAATGAAAGGATCTGTTTATACTACTATATAGTGATCCCTGTGTGTGTGTGTGTGTGTGTGTGTGTGTGTGTGTGTGTGTGTGTGTGTGTGTGTGTGTGTGTGTGTGTGTGTGTGTGTGTGTGTGTGTGTGTGTGTGTGTGTGTGTGTGTGTGTGTGTGTGTGTGTGTGTGAGTGTGTGTTGATGAGGAGTAAAGGGGTTATGTATCGCTCACTCTCTGATCATTCTATATGCTCTTCCTCACTCTGTGTATAAGGATGTGTACTGCTAGGTGTCAGGCAAGGTAAGGAAGGGTACTGCTAGGTGTCAGGCAAGGTAAGGAAGGGTACTGCTAGGTGTCAGGCAAGGTAAGGAAGGGTACTGCTAGGTGTAAGGCAAGGTAAGGAAGGGTACTGCTAGGTGTCAGGCAAGGTAAGGAAGGGTACTGCTAGGTGTCAGGCAAGGTAAGGAAGGGTACTGCTAGGTGTCAGGCAAGGTAAGGAAGGGTCCTGCTAGGTGTCAGGCAAGGTAAGGAAGGGTACTGCTAGGTGTCAGGCAAGGTAAGGAAGGGTACTGCTAGGTGTCAGGCAAGGTAAGGAAGGGTACTGCTAGGTGTCAGGCAAGGTAAGGAAGGGTACTGCTAGGTGTCAGGCAAGGAAAGGAAGGGTACTGCTAGGTGTCAGGCAAGGTAAGGAAGGGTACTGCTAGGTGTCAGGCAAGGTAAGGAAGGGTACTGCTAGGTGTCAGGCAAGGTAAGGAAGGGTACTGCTAGGTGTCAGGCAAGGTAAGGAAGGGTGCTGCTAGGTGTCAGGCAAGGAAAGGAAGGGTACTGCTAGGTGTCAGGCAAGGTAAGGAGGGGTACTGCTAGGTGTCAGGCAAGGTAAGGAGGGGTACTGCTAGGTGTCAGGCAAGGTAAGGAGGGGTACTGCTAGGTGTCAGGCAATGTAAGGAAGGGTACTGCTAGGTGTCAGGCAAGGAAAGGAAGGGTACTGCTAGGTGTCAGGCAAGGTAAGGAAGGGTACTGCTAGGTGTCAGGCAAGGTAAGGAAGGGTACTGCTAGGTGTCAGGCAAGGTAAGGAAGGGTACTGCTAGGTGTCAGGCAAGGTAAGGAAGGGTACTGCTAGACTGGTGTGAGAGGAGGAACCAAAGAGCTGCTATACTGTCATGTCTGTTAGATAAACAGTAACTAAAGCCACTTGGTGAAAAGGGCCTGTTGTAAAATCCATCCCAGGATTACACCACTGTCCTTATGTGTCTTCTAAACGGTTATGAGGTGTCATAAAACCTACACAGTGATGTTATAACATATCATATGCAGTGATTTTGATCAGTTAACTGTAGATTGTATCCTGGTCCCGGTAGTCATTTTTATTCATTGTGATATAAGCTGACATAACCTGTTATGAATGTTAATAACACATGTAGTAAATTATTAATAATCATTAGTGAAGCTTTATGAAGGATTGTTCACCTGCTATTCACAGTCAGGAATCATAACCTCACATCGATTTCAATGTTGTCTAACTAATGTTTTAAAAAAAAAGAAAACGTTATTTGCTGTTTCTTCATTTGTTTGCAAAATTGTAATAATTTGTATTTTTTTTTGCTTTGAGTCATTTGGCTGAAAATGTGCTTTTCATATGTGTTTATTTATATCATTGCCTTGGATTTTCTGTTTTTCATTGCAACCTTTGTTGGTGATAAAAGTTTGTGTCGAGCAACACAGCACATGTTATTATTTTCCACCTCATGTTATGCTTTCATGAGGAATTCAGAACAGGTATGATTTTGCTTGAATTCCCCTTTTGCGTGATGGAACCAACTAATCGATCATGTCTCTCATTTTTGTTTTAGACTTGGGGCAAAGTAAATTCTGCTACAGAAAATGAATCTGCTGCAGTGGACAGAAATGTTAATGACTATCAGATGTAGTACTATTTGAGTAAATATTTAAGTATTTATACAATATTATCATAAGTAACTAAAATTGTAGACTGATGGGCTAGATCACTGGATCAGGCCTTAGGCTATCCTACTTTCCATATTAATCCTACTTTCCATATTAATAAGGGAATTACAAAACTACCAAAGGTAATTTGACCTGGGAAATCAAACTAAAATGAATTGGCAGCCCTTCAACGTTCCATCTAAAAGAAAAAAGGCCACGCACTAAACTCCTTGTTTACATTCTCATGTCATCATAACACCTGCATGTCCTTTTCTCCTAGTGACACTGAGGACCATAAGCCGTTAAAAGGGAGCCGCACACCTTCTAACGGGACGGTGCACAGGGACAGCAGTGACGAAAGTTTAGTTGACTATGGAGGTGGAGATGGACAGTTCAACGAGGATGGGTCTTTTATTGGGCAGTACAGTGGAAAGAGCTCCATCAGGGAAACTGCTGAGGCCCACTCCCCGGTTAACACAACCACTATGAACTCCTTTGTGTAGCCAGTCAACTGGTCAGCCAGGCCACTAGTTGGCGCTACAGTATATGCAACTTTTTTGTGTAGCTAGGCCACTAGGCAGCGTTGCGGATTCTTATAGCTAATTAGACGTTTATCCTCCCAGCCAATAGGAGACACTGTGGTGACTGTTCCATCCCCCCATATCACAGGGCAATCACATCATCGTGTGGCTTATCATCATCATCATCATCATTACATGCCCCACCCATCTGCACCCAGAACCACCAATGAGAACCACCCTGCTGTCACAGACACATAAGATACACATTGGAGATACTAGATACTCCTGGAGGACTACGATTCTTATACAGTGCATGGAAATCCTGAGATGATGTACATACATATATTAACATATTGAGATGAACACTAATTAGTATATTATACACGGAAGACATTGTCTATCTTGGGCTACTATGCGGTTCACATTTGTATCATTTACCATATTGTTTTTACAGTCAAAGCATTATCTTGATATTATTGTGTATGTTAGAGGTGCTTTTTGTCCCTCAGGGCCACCATAAAGAGGCATCAATGTCTTGGTGGACCTAGTGGTGAAATGAGTTACTAAATGTATGGCTATTATTCTATGTATTTTTGCAAGACAGTAACAAAGGTAAAGGTTGAATTTACAGTAACAAAGGTAAAGGTTGAATTTACAGTAACAAAGGTAAAGGTTGAATTTACAGTAACAAAGATAAAGGTTGAATTTACAGTAACAAAGGTAAAGGTTGAATTAACAGTAACAAAGGTAAAGGTTGAATTTACAGTAACAAAGGTAAAGGTTGAATTTATATTAACAGTGAAAGGTTGAATTAACAGTAACAAAGGTAAAGGTTGAATTTACAGTAACAAAGGTAAAGGTTGAATTTATATTAACAGTGAAAGGTTGAATTAACAGTAACAAAGGTAAAGGTTGAATTTACAGTAACAAAAGTAAAGGTTGAATTTACAGTAACAAAGGTAAAGGTTGAATTTACAGTGCAGGATTTTGCACAGTATGTATATGCAGACAGAGAGCTCCTAAATGTAGTATTCTTTTGCTGCGAATGCAAATGCTGATGCTATACACGCCCTCATGACGTCATCCTCATGACCTTTGACCTGCGTGTGACCTCATTTCCTGTGGTTGCAACTCACATGATCTCCCCTGATGGTGACCTTATGCCTCTTCTTGACAGATGGTGCCCTTTATGGCTCTTCTTGTGGTGCGTGTGTCCGTGTGCACGTGTGTGCTGTTGTTGAGGGGATATTAGTCATGCTAGGAAAGAGGTGCTCACAAGTATGAAGTACATTTGAGGTGACAAGGGTTCGCAAGCTATTTTCTTTTCTTAACTTGCATCAAGTTTTACGTTGTTGTTGTTTTTTTACAGAAATGTTGATTATTTGTTGAATTTGTAAATATATCATTTTGAATGTACAGAGAAACACAGCTGGAAGAGCTTAAAGGGATAAAGGGATGGTTCACCTAAATTACAAAATTCGATGACAACCTGAAAGGAAGAACTGCATGAAATAGTTTGAGAGAGCTGTGTTCAATATAGGCTACTATATATATATATATATATATATATGTATTATTTTGTTTTTCTTTCTTTTTTCTTAGCTGTGAACATTGTACTTTATTGTAACTAACAGGACAAAATGTTGCCCATGAGTTCAAAATGTTTTTTTTTTCATTTGTCAGAAATATAGTTGTGTGTTTCTGAAATGTCACTTCTCTGTATTAAATGAAACCATACAGTACTCAGTAAACATTGAGATTTAATGTACATTGGAGTGTTTGATAAGTACTATATATAACATTGTGGTATTCTGCTTCAAGTGGGTTATTCAGCACAAAGTCTACCAAACTCATCCACTCTGTGACAGTATTGCAAAACGGTTGTATTCTTATTCAAAAACAGTTTCAAGGTTTTTACTAACAATTTATGTCTCTTTTCATTTATATTTAAGTTTCTCCACTTAGTGCAAGAATGAAGTGGAAATATAATGAATGAATAAAATATATTGATCTGCTTTGATGTCAGTTCTATTTTCTACTGTAAAGCTTCATTCTGACTGTTCTTCTGCCCTGCAAGCAACCGGAGCATCGAGCGTTCTCTGTTAGGACCAAGGTAACGTATCTGATGAAGGCAATTATACAGCAAGAGCTACAAAATGGTCCCCTAAATATTACATTATACTGTATTAACCCAAATGAGTCCCATTTTGGACGTTGAGTTACAGACTTCTTGGTTGTAGCGTTGTATTAGTCTTCTGTATCAACATATACCAATCATTAGTCTGTGTGATTAACGGGAGATGAGCTAGAACAGTGTGTGAGACGAGGGCAGATCCCGAAGGGGCCCAGGGATGGGTATTTTATACAAAACGTCTGTAGAGTCGAATGGTTTGAGCTACAAAAAGCTATTTATGAAAAACGGAGACTTTTTATCTATGATACTCACAGACCACACTCCAGTCATTAGAAGGTATGAGGCTCTTCAACAGAACATAGGATATCCCAGGACATAGTGTCTATAATACTGTAAGGGCTTCTTCAACAGAACATCATAGGAAACCCCAGGACATAGTGTCTATAATACTGTAAGGGCTTCTTCAACAGAACATCATAGGAAATCCCAGGACATAGTGTCTATAATACTGTAAGGGCTTCTTCAACAGAACATCATAGGAAATCCCAGGACATAGTGTCTATAATACTGTAAGGGGTTCTTCAACAGAACATCATAGGAAATCCCAGGACATAGTGTCTATAATACTGTAAGGGCTTCTTCAACAGAACATCATAGGAAATCCCAGGACATAGTGTCTATAATACTGTAAGGGCTTCTTCAACAGAACATCATAGGAAATCCCAGGACATAGTGTCTATAATACTGTAAGGGCTTCTTCAACAGAACATCATAGGAAATCCCAGGACATAGTGTCTATAATACTGTAAGGGGTTCTTCAACAGAACATCATAGGAAATCCCAGGACATAGTGTCTATAATACTGTAAGGGCTTCTTCAACAGAACATCATAGGAAATCCCAGGACATAGTGTCTATAATACTGTAAGGGGTTCTTCAACAGAACATCATAGGAAATCCCAGGACATAGTGTCTATAATACTGTAATAAGATCACATAGTTACTGTCACAAACTCCACACAGTTGTCACTGACTAGTTGGATATTCATTTCCCACTGAGCAAACCATTTCTGTACTTACAGCTTCATATCAATTCATTTTGATCAGGTTTTCTCTTTGGTGGACCTTATTTTTTTATTGACATTTGTCAAAACTCATGAATGCAACTGTTTATGTCAAATTGTTTTGGGTTCAAATTGTTTTGTGTTCTAATTGTTTTGTGTTCTAATTGTTTTGTGTTCTAATTGTTTTGTGTTCTACTTGTTTTGTGTTCCAATTGTTTTGTGTTCTACTTGTTTTGTGTTCTACTTGTTTTGTGTTCTACTTGTTTTGTGTTCTACTTGTTTTGTGTTCTAATTGTTTTGTGTTCTACTTGTTTTGTGTTCTAATTGTTTTGTGTTCTACTTGTTTTGTGTTCTACTTGTTTTGTGTTCTACTTGTTTTGTGTTCTAATTGTTTTGTGTTCTACTTGTTTTGTGTTCTACTTGTTTTGTGTTCTACTTGTTTTGTGTTCTACTTGTTTTGTGTTCTAATTGTTTTGTGTTCTAATTGTTTTGTGTTCTAATTGTTTTGTGTTCCAATTGTTTTGTGTTCTACTTGTTTTGTGTTCTACTTGTTTTGTGTTCTACTTGTTTTGTGTTCTACTTGTTTTGTGTTCTACTTGTTTTGTGTTCTATTGTTTTGTGTTTAATTGTTTTGTTCTACTTTTTGTGTTCCAATTGTTTTGTGTTTCTTGTTTTGTGTTTTTGTTTTGTGTTCTAATTGTTTTGTGTTCTAATTGTTTTGTGTTCTAATTGTTTTGTGTTCTAATTGTTTTGTGTTCCAATTGTTTTGTGTTCTAATTGTTTTGTGTTCTACTTGTTTTGTGTTCTAATTGTTTTGTGTTCTACTTGTTTTGTGTTCTAATTGTTTTGTGTTCTACTTGTTTTGTGTTCTAATTGTTTTGTGTTCTAATTGTTTTGTGTTCTACTTGTTTTGTGTTCTAATTGTTTTGTGTTCGACTTGTTTTGTGTTCTACTTGTTTTGTGTTCTAATTGTTTTGTGTTCTACTTGTTTTGTGTTCCAATTGTTTTGTGTTCTACTTGTTTTGTGTTCTACTTGTAGCCATGGTTGGCCTGAAAATACAATGTTAAACCACTTAATTCTGAGTCTAAATATAAGGGATGGACATAGAGATAAATGAGTCAGATAAATGAAAGTCAGATAAATGGAAAGCCGATTTTTGCTGGCGTCTCATGATTGATTTAATCATGATAATCTCATAGCAGCAGTGTGGTTTGCTCCACTACAGACCAAGCCATTGGCAATGGGAATAGAGGACGATGTTTTCACACTTTCACAGAGCTGGGGGGTAAGGTGTGTGTAAGTGTGTTTCACACCTTCACAGAGCTGGGGGATAAGGTGTGTGTAAGTGTGTTTCACACCTTCACAGAGCTGGGGGGTAAGGTGTGTGTAAGTGTGTTTTCACACCTTCACAGAGCTGGGGGATAAGGTGTGTGTAAGTGTGTTTTCACACCTTCACAGAGCTGGGGGGTAAGGTGTGTGTAAGTGTGTTTCACACCTTCACAGAGCTGGGGGGTAAGTTGTGTGTAAGTGTGTTTCACACCTTCACAGAGCTGGGGGGTAAGGTGTGTGTAAGTGTGTTTCACACCTTCACAGAGCTGGGGGGTAAGGTGTGTGTAAGTGTGTTTTGGTGAGAGGCTATATTTTGTCATGAAAAGAATGCTAAACACATTGGGGTGCTTAAACCTGGGATATTTTTAGCGATGAAGGACTTCCCGAGGGAACTTGGGTGAAATGAAAACACACGTCAGTTTACAAGCCCCCTCAGGGCCCAGAACCAGACTCTCCCTGACAGGAAAAGGTAGGAGGAGGAGTCCCTCCTAAAATACACCAATAACATGCTGTGAGCCAGGCTGCTGAGTCTTATGAAGTCTGCTGCTTGCCTCACTGTAAACTGGAGGGAGAGAGAGGGAGATAGAGTCACAGAGAGAGAGAGAGAGAAATTAATAGAGTCACATAGAGGGAGAGAGAGGGAGAGATGGATAGAGAGTCACAGAGAGAGAGAGAGAGAGAGAGAGAGAGAGAGAGAGAGAGAGAGAGAGAGAGAGAGAGAGAGAGAGAGAGAGAGAGAGAGAGAGAGAGAGAGAGAGAGAGAGAGAGAGAGAGAGATAGTCACACACAGACAGGGAGTGAGGGAGATAGAGTTGCACAGAGAGAGAGAGACAAGGCAAGAAGGGCATTCTATGCCATCAAAAGGAACATAAATTTCAACATACCAATTAGGATTCGGCTAAAAATACTTGAATCAGTCATAGAGCCCATTGCCCTTTATGGTTGTGAGGTCTGGGGTCCGCTCACCAACCAAGACTTCACAAAAAGGGACAACCACCAAATTGAGACTCTGCACGTAGAATTCTGCAAAAATATACTCCGTGTACAACGTAGAACACCAAATAATGCATGCAGAGCAGAATTAGGCCGATACCCACTAATGATCAAAATCCAGAAAGGAGCGTTTAAATTATATAACCACCTAAAAGGAAGCGATTCCCAAAACTTCCATAACAAAGCCATCACCTACAGAGAGATGAACCTGGAGAAGAATCCCCTAAGCAAGCTGGTCCTGGGGCTCTGTTCACAAACACAAACACACCCTACAGAGCCCCAGGACAGCAGCACAATTAGACCCAACCAAATCATGAGAAAACTAAAAGATAATTACTTGACACATTGGAAAGAATTAACAAAAAAACAGAGCAAACTAGAATGCTATTTGGTCCTACACAGAGAGTACACAGCGGCAGAATACCTGACCATTGTGACTGACCCAAAATTAAGGAAAGCTTTGACTATGTACAGACTCAGTGAGCATAGCCTTGCTATTGAGAAAGGCCGCCGTAGGCAGACATGGCTCTCAAGAGAAGACAGGCTATGTGCTCACTGCCCACAAAATGAGGTGGAAACTGAGCTGCACTTCCTAACCTCCTGCCCAATGTATGACCATATTAGAGAGACGCAATTCCCTCAGATTACACAGATCCACAAAGAATTCGAAAACAAATCCAATTTTGATAAACTCCCATATCTACTGGGTGAAATTCCACAGTGTGCCATCACAGCAGCAAGATTTGTGGCCTGTTGCCACGAGAAAAGGGCAACCAGTGAAGAACACACACAATTCTAAATACAACCCATATTTATGCTTATTTATTTTATATTGTGTCCTTTACCATTTGTACATTGTTAAAACACTGTATATATATAATATGACATTTGAAATGTCTTTATTGTTTTGAAACTTCTGTATGTGTAATGTTTACTGTTAATATTTATTGTTTATTTCACTTTATATATTCACTTTATATATTATCTACCTCACGTCTAACACGTTTCCCATGCCAATAAAGCCCTTGAATTGAATTGAATTGAATTGAGAGAATCACACACAGGCAGAGAGAGAGAGAGAGATAGAGTCAAAGATAGACAGAGAGAGAGAGAGTCACAAACAGACAGACAGACAGACAGACAGACAGACAGACAGACAGACAGACAGACAGACAGACAGACAGACAGACAGACAGAGAGAGAGAGAGAGAGAGAGAGAGAGTGTGTCACAGACAGACAGAGAGGGAGAGAGAGTGACGGACAGAGACAGAGAGAGAGAGACAGTGTCATAGACAGACAGAGGGAGATAGACAGTCACAGAGACAGAGTGAGAGAGAGTCACACGCAGATAGAGAGTGAGATCGAAAGTCACAGACATAGAGGGAGAGACAGGGATAGAGTCACAGACAGACAGAGAGGGAGAGATAGATATATAGTTACAGAGAGAGAATGAGATATAGTCACAAACAGACGAAGAAAGAGATAGAGTCACGCATAGTCCTTCTGTACAGTTGGTAGAGATGGCGCTTGTACACAGACAGGGTAGTGGGAGTCACAGACTGACAGACGTAGAATGTATGCAGTCACATGACTGTAAGTCGCTTTGGATAGTCAAAGACAGACCTAAATGGAGATATATTATAGTCACAGACAGACAGAGAGAGATAGTCACACACAGTCACAGAGAGAGAGATAGAGAGTCACAGACTGACAGAGAGAGATAGAGAGTCACAGACAGAACGATAGATAGTCACAGACAGACCGGGAGATACAGAGAGTCACAGACAGACAGAGAGAGTCAGAGAGAGAGAGAGAGAGAGAGGTGAGAGAGAGAGTCACAGACAGAGGGGGAGTCACAGACAGAGCGGGAGATACAGAGAGTCACAGACAGGCAGAGAGGGTGAGATAGAGAGTCACAGACAGAGTGGGACACACAGAGTCACACAACACACACACACACACACACACACACACACACACACACACACAGATAGAGTCACAGACAGAGAGAGATGAGAGATAGATTGAGAGTCACAGACCGAGAGAGATATAGCATCACAGAGAGAGAGAGAGAGATAGAGAGAGACAGAGAGAGAGAGAGAGAGTCACAGAGAGAGAGAGAGTCACAGAGAGAGAGAGATAGAGAGTCACACTGACAGAGAGAGATAGAGAGTCACAGAGAGAGAGAGAGAGAGAGAGGGAGTCACAGAGAGAGAGAGTTACAGAGAGAGAGAGAGAGAGAGAGTCACAGAGAGAGAGAGAGAGAGAGAGAGTCACAGAGAGAGAGAGTTACAGAGAGAGAGAGATAGAGAGTTACAGACAGAGAGATAGAGAGTCACAGACAGAGAGAGAGAGAGAAAGTCCTGATAAAACATGATAGTTCAGCTGTCTGTTGGCGATCCCTTGTTGAGACTTCCGTCCCCATTATGGGCATGTATATGGATGTAATTGGGAGGGAACACACACACCGTCTGGTATATGCGGTCACACAAACACAGTCACTCACGCAAGTACCCACACAACACAGCACTATACACTGAAGTGTGGACGTCTGGTGGATGTCTGGTGGCTCTTGGACCACTTCTCTGTTTGGCAGGGATACTTTACCTTCTGTTAATTTAGGTGGATGGGGCTTCTCTTTCCGCTGGGAAATTTATTGAGCGTAATTATTTCACCGGTGTGTTCACAGTATTTATAGCAGTACATAGACCAGCAACTCAAACATTCCTGAATGTACCGAGAACCAAATGAAAGGTCCAAAATAAGAAGGCATTAAAATATGAATTTAAAAAAACAAGCTCTATAATGTCTCATCAATACATACAAGTGTAATGATCTGCTGTCCTCTCACAGGTACCAAGCCAGATGGTATTTGTCATTTGTAGCCCGTCATGTGATCTCCCAACATTACAGATGAGTTTTCTAGCCTTTACTGCCACCTAGTGATTAACAGGCAATCATACTAATGAGAAGAAACATCACAGTCTCATTATATTCCCACTGTAAATGTACAAGCTTGCCAAGTAGAGTGGTATACATTCCAAACTAGTATACTATTACCAAAATGGATAAAAAATGTATCAGACAATATTTTCATAATAACTATTTGTACTTACTTTGGATCCCCTGTAGTTCTTGCCAAGACAGCAGCTACTCTTCCTGTGGTCCCGCAACATTACTCAGAGGACATTCAGCCAACTTGACACAACTGTGGGAAGCATTGAAGTAAACATGGACCAGCATCCCTGTGGAACGCTATCGACGACTTGTAAAGTCCATGCTTCGAAGAATTGAGGCTCTTCTCAATATTAGGAAGGTGTCCCTGATGTTGTGTACAATTAAAAACCACACATTACATTTGGCAACACATTGAGTGTGGGCCCTCAGCCCACATACTGCATCTACAACACGACATCTATCTGTATGTGTGTGTATTGTGCGTACGTTATATTCTGTGTGTATATGCGTGTCTGTGTTTGTGGCTCTTCACAGACCCTGCTGTTCTATAAGGTGTATTTATTTGTTTTTTAACATCTGATTCTACTGCTTGAGTGAGTTACTTGATGTGGAATAGAGTTCCATGTAGTCATGGCTCTATGTAGTACTGTATGCCTCCCATAGTCTGTTCTGGACTTGGGGCCTGTGAAGAGACCTCTGGTGTCATGTCTTGTGGGGTAAGCATGGGTGTCTGAGCTGTGTGCTAGTAGTTTAGACAGACAACTACAACTCGGTGCATTCAACATGTCAATACTTACAAAAACAAGTAGTGATGAAGTCAATCTCTCCTCCCCTTTCAGCCAGGAGAGATTGTACAGAGAACCATGCATATTATTAATGTTAGTTATCTGTGTACATCCATGGCCAGCCGTGCTGCCCTGTTCTGGGCCAGTTGTAATTTTCCTAAGTCCTTTTTGGTGGCACCTGACCACACGACTGAACAGTAGTCCAGGTGGACTAAACAAGGGCCTGTAGGACCTGCCTTGTTGATAGTGTTGTTAAGAAGGCAGAGCATCGCTTTATTATGTACAGACTTCTCCCCATCTTAGCTACTGTTGTATCATTAGGTTTTGACCATGACAGTTTTACAATCCAGGGTTACTCCAAGCAGATTAGTCACCTCAACTTTCTTATTCATTACAATATTTAGTTGAGGTTTAGGTTTTAGTCAATGATTTGTCCCAAATACAGTGATTTTAGTTTTTGAAATGAAACTGTTCTGGGCCAACTGTCATTTTCCTAACAATACTACCAGTAAATAAACTACCAAAATCATTCATTTTCATGGCAACAGAATCATATTTTCTTTGTGTTTATTTGTGCTAATTACCACCAAAACAGCAGCTGCCCTCTTCAACACTACAACCCCAACCCCATTCCTTCCCTCTATTTACCTTCATCTCTTTCCCAAGCCTCTAATATCGACTGTATAACCCCAACCCTCCTGTCCTACCTCTCACCGTTCCCCTCTCCATCTCTTCCATATCCTTCCCCTCTTCTACCCCACCCCTATCTTCACTCTCTTCCCCATCCCCTCTCCCAACCCCTCAACACCTTCCTACCCCATCTCCTCTCTCCTCCCCCTATCCTCCCAATCCTCTGAGGACTGATCAGAGCCTGTGTGTCGACAGTGTGTCTGCCACTACACCCATTAGCCATTCATTCCCTGCTGTTGCCACTTCCTCCCTGTCTGTCCAGCTGGTTTACATGGTTTCTGATCAACTGAGAACCTGTGATATATGTTCCATGACAGGCTGTGCATCCCCTGTTTTTAACAGGAAGAAAAATAAGAAGACACGGCTTCTTTCCACATGATTCTCTCTCTCTCTCTCTCTCTCTCTCTCTCTCTCTCCTTCTGTAGTGTGATTGAGAGGAGCGTCTGTTCCTGACATGAAGAGTCTGGTTCTTTGTGTCCATATGTAAATGTGCCCTTTTCCACCACAGGTTTGAGAGATGGAGATGATAATTGTTTATGATTGCTCTGTGACATGTCCATATAGCTGATGAGTGGTGACCCAAGACACTCACATCTGTCCAGACCCAACCGTCTGAACCTTCAGAGTAAACAGGGCATTCGGAAAACATTCAGACCCTTCAGCTTTTTCCACATTTTGTTACGTTCCAGCCTTATTCTAAAATAGCTTAAATAGTTTTTTTTTACACACAATACCCCATAATGACAAATCAAAAACAGGGTTTCAGACATTTTTGCAACTGAAATACCCTATTTACATAAATATTCAGACACTTTGCTATGAGACTCGAAATTGAGCTCAGGAGCATCCTGTTTCCCTTGATCATCCTTGAAATGTTTCTACAACTTGGTTAGAGTCCACCTGTGGTACATTCAATTGATTGGACATGATTTGGAAAGGCACACACCTGTCTATATAAGGTCCCACAGTTGACAGTGCATGTCAGAGCAAAAACCAAACCTTGAGGTTGAAGTAATTGTCCATAGAGTTCCGAGACAGGATTGTGTCGAGGCACAGATCTGAGGAAGGGTACCAAAAAATGTCTGCAGCATTGAAGGTCACCAAGAACATAGTGGCCTCCATCATTCTTAAATTTAAGAAGTTTGGAACCACCAAGACTCTTTCTAGACCTGGCCACCCGGCCAAACTGAGCAATCGGAAGAGAAGGGCTGTCACGCCCTGGCCTTAGTTATCTTTGTTTTCTTTATTATTTTGGTTAGGTCAGGGTGTGACATGGGGGATTTATGTGTTTTGTCTTGTCTAGGGTTTTTTGTAGATTTATGAGGTTGTGTTCTTTTAGGTGTCTCGGTAAGTCTATGGTTGCCTGTATTGGTTCTCAATCAGAGGCAGGTGTTTATCGTTGTCTCTGATTGGGAGCCATATTCTTTGGGTATTTTGTGGGTGATTGTTTCTTGTCTTTGTGTTTACTGCACCAGATAGGGCTGTTTTGGTTTTCACGTTTATTGTTTTGTAGTTTGTTCATGTTTGAGTTTTCTTATCAAAGAACCATGAACTATAACCACACTGCGTTTTGGTCCGCCTCTCCTTCCCAGGAAGAAAGCCGTTACAAGGGCCTTGGTCATCTCTAAGAAGATCTGCAGCGAAGAATGGGAGAAACTCCCCAAATACAACTTGTAGCGTCATACCCAAGAAGACTATTGTCACGTATACTCCCTCTCCGGCCTCTAGGACATCAGGCTGCTGATTATTCCGCACACCTGCCACCATCGTCTCGCGCTCCTGCGTCTCATGACACTCACCTGGACTCCATCACCTCCTTGATTATCTTCCCTATATCTGTCACCTCCCCTTGGTTCTTTCCTCAGGTGCTATTGACTCTGTTTTCGGTGTGTTGATTGTGTTACGTGTTTATTGTTTCATTTCTTTATTCAAACACTCACTCCCTGAACTTCCTTCCCGATTCTCAGTGCACTCTTTACAACTAGAGGCTGTACTCATTGCCAAAGGTGCTTCAACAAGTACTGAGTAAAGGGTCTGAATACTTATGTAAATGTGATGTTTCAGTAACATTTCTAAAAACCTGTTTTTGCTTTGTCGTTATGGGGTATTGTGTGTTGATTGATGCAGGCAATAAAAAATAATCCATTTTAGAATAAGTCTGTAAAGTAACAAAATGTGGAAAAAGTCAAGGGGTCTGAATACTTTCTGAATGCAGTATTTACAGTACCAGTCAAAGGTTTGGACACACCTACTCATCCAAGGGTTTATCTTTATTTGTACTATTTTACATTGTAGAATAATAGTGAAGACGTCAATACTATGAAACAACACATGGAATCATGTAGTAACCAAAAAAGTGTCTGTCACGCCCTGGTCTAAGTATTTTGTGTTTTTCTTCATGTATTGGGTCAGGCCAGGGTGTGGCATGGAGTTTTTGTATTGTGGTGTGTTTTGTCTTGGGGTTTTGGTGTGTATGGATTTGGGATTGTAGCTAGTGGGGTTGTCTAGCAAAGTCTATGGCTGGCTGGAGTGGTTCTCAATCAGAGGCAGGTGCTTATCGTTGTCTCTGATTGGGAACCATATTTAGGCAGCCATATTCTTTGAGTTTGTCGTGGGTGATTGTCCTTAGTGTCTTGATGTCCTTAGTCTGTGTTAGTTTGCACCAGTTAAGGCTGTTTCGGTTTTCACTACGTTTATTGTTTTGTAGAGTTTTGGAATTGTGTTACGTTGTGTGATTAAACATGGATCGCAATATACACGCTGCAGTTTGGTCCGACTCTCTTTCACCACATGAAAACCGTGACAGTGTCAAACAAATCTAAATATATTTTTGATTCCAGATTCTTCAAAGTAGCCACCCGTTGCCTTGGTGACAGCTTTGCACACTCTTGGCATTTTCTCAACTAGCTTCATGAGGTAGTCACCTGGAACGCATTTCAGTTAACATGTGTGCCTTGTTAAAAGTTCATTTGTGGAATTTATTTTCTGAATGCATTTAAGCCAATCAGTTGTGTTGTGACAAGGTAGGTGTGGTATACAGAAGATAGCCCTATTTGTCAAAAGGCCAAGTCTATATTATGGCAAGAACAGCTCAAATAAGAAAAGACAAATGACAGTCCATCCTTACTTTAAGACATGAAGGCAGTCAAAGTTTCTTCAAGTACAGTTGCAGAAACCATCAAGCGCTATGATGAAACTGGCTCTCATGAGGACCGCCAGAGGAAAGGAAGACCAAGAGTTATCTCCGCTGCAGGGGATAAGCTCATTAGAGTTAACTACACCTCAGATTGCAGCCCAAATAAATGCTTCACAGAGTTCAAGTAACAGACACATCTCAACATCAACTGTTCTGGGGAGACTGCGTGAACCAGGCCTTCATGGTCGAATTGCTGCAAAGAAACCACTACTGAAGGTCACCAATAATAAGAAGAGACTTGCTTGGGCCAAGAAACACGAGCAACGGACATTAGACCAGTGGAAATCTGTCCTTTTGTCTGATGAGTCGATATTTTAGATTTTTGGTTCCAACAGCCATGTCTATGTAAGACGCAGAGTAGGTGAAAGGATGATCTTTGCATGTGTGGTTCCCACTGTGAAGCATGGAGGAGGTATGATGGTGTTTTGCTGGTGACATTGTCTGTGATTTATTTAACCAGTATGGCTACCACAGCATTCTGCAGGGACACGTCCTCCCATCTGGTTTGAGCTTAGTGGGACTATAATTTGTTTTTCAGCAGAACAATGACCCAAAAACACACCTCCAGTCTATATTTATTTTCCACCATAATTTGCAAAAAAAAATCATAAAAAATCCTACAATGTGATTTTCTGGATTTCTTTTTCTCATTTTGTATGTCATAGTTGAAGTGTACCTATGATGAAAATTACAGGCCTCTCTCATCTTTTTAAGTGGGAGAACTTGCACAATTGGTGGCTGACTAAATACTTTTTTGACCCACTGTATATGGTCTCAGAATATAAGATTTTGCAAGTAATCCTCATAACTATCCTGCTTGCTGTCACGCCTTGGTCTTAGTATTTTGTGTTTTCTTTCTTTATTTGGTCAGGCCAGGGTGTGACATGGGTTTATTTTGTGGTGTGTTTTTGTATTGGGGTTTTAGTAGGTATTGGGATTGTGGCTGAGTAGTGTTGTCCAGGAAAGTCTATGGTTGCCTGAGGCAGTTCTTAATCAGAGGCAGGTGATTATCGTGGTCTCTGATTGGGAACCATATTTTAGGCAGCCATATTCTTTGAGTATTTCATGGGTGATTGTTCCTGTCTCTGTGTTAGTGTTCACCAGATAGGCTGTATAGGTTTTCACGTTCCGTTTGTTGTTTTTGTATTGTTTGTTTTTTCCTTCATTAAAGATGTATCGAACTAACCATGCTGCATTTTGGTCCGACTCTCCTTCGACGGAAGAAAACCGTAACACTGGCAAGCCTCTGTTAACTTCCAGGTAAAATATCAACATAAAGGAACAAGATAATACAGTCATGGTGGCTCTCATAATCACTGTGTATGTCTCTCACACACTGAACACACACACATGTCCCATGTGGATTGTGATTTGGAAACGGGAGGGAGAAACCTTTACAACACACCCCCTCCCTGGTCACATGATTCTTCTCTTCTCCTTCTTCACTCTGTCTCTCTCTATCTCTATCTCTCTCTCTCAACGTCTCAACATAGCTAGCTACATAGCCGTCTTTGTATCAAAGATAATTGTGTAGTCTAGAGCGATTTTCTAGGTTAGCTAGCCAGCTATTGTCGTTCTTTTAACGCAACGTAACGTAATCAACACTGCTAGCTAGCCAGCTAGCCCCCGAATAGCAGCACTGTAGAAACTATTACACTCAACGGAACGACTTGATTAGTGTAGTGTCAACAACGCAGCCACTGCCAGCTAGCCTACTTCAGCAGTACTGTATCATTTTAATCATTTTAGTCAATAAGATTCTTGCTACGTAAGCTTAACTTTCTGAACATTCGAGACGTGTAGTCCACTTGTCATTCCAATCTCCTTGCATTAGCGTAGCCTCTTCTGTAGCCTGTCAACTATGTGTCTGTCTATCCCTGTTCTCTCCTCTCTGCACAGACCATACAAACGCTCCACACCGCGTGGCCGCGGCCACCCTAATCTGGTGGCCCCAGCATGCACGACCCACGTGGAGTTCCAGGTCTCCGGTAGCCTCTGGAACTGCCGATCTGCGGCCAACAAGGCAGAGTTCATCTCAGCCTATGCCTCCCTCCAGTCCCTCGACTTCTTGGCACTGCCGGAAACATGGATCACCACAGATAACACTGCTACTCCTACTCCCTCTCTTCGCCCGCCCACGTGTTCTCGCACACCCCGAGAGCTTCTGGTCAGCGGGGTGGTGGCACCGGGATCCTCATCTCTCCCAAGTGGTCATTCTCTCTTTCTCCCCTTACCCATCTGTCTATCGCCTCCTTTGAATTCCATGCTGTCACAGTTACCAGCCCTTTCAAGCTTAACATCCTTATCATTTATCGCCCTCCAGGTTCCTCGGAGAGTTCATCAATGAGCTTGATGCCTTGATAAGCTCCTTTCCTGAGGACGGCTCACCTCTCACAGTTCTGGGCGACTTTAACCTCCCCACGTCTACCTTTGACTCATTCCTCTCTGCCTCCTTCTTTCCACTCCTCTCCTCTTTTGACCTCACCCTCTCACCTTCCCCCTACTCACAAGGCAGGCAATACGCTCGACCTCATCTTTACTAGATGCTGTTCTTCCACTAACCTCATTGCAACTCCCCTCCAAGTCTCCGACCACTACCTTGTATCCTTTTCCCTCTCGCTCTCATCCAACACTTCCCACACTGCCCCTACTCGGATGGTATCGCGCCATCCCAACCTTCGCTCTCTCTCCCCGCTACTCTCTCCTCTTCCATCCTATCATCTCTTCCCTCTGCTCAAACCTTCTCCAACCTATCTCCTGATTCTGCCTCCTCAACCCTCCTCTCCTCCCTTTCTGCATCCTTTGACTCTCTATGTCCCCTATCCTCCAGGCCGGCTCGGTCCTCCCCTCCCGCTCCGTGGCTCGACGAGTCTTTGCGAGCTCACAGAACAGGGCTCCGGGCAGCCGAGCGGAAATGGAGGAAAACTCGCCTCCCTGCGGACCTGGCATCCTTTCACTCCCTCCTCTCTACATTTTCCTCCTCTGTCTCTGCTGCCAAAGCCACTTTCTACCACTCTAAATTCCAAGCATCTGCCTCTAACCCTAGGAAGCTCTTTGCCACCTTCTCCTCCCTCCTGAATCCTCCTCCCCTCCCCCTCCTCCCTCTCTGCAGATGACTTCGTCAACCATTTTGAAAAGAAGGTCGACGACATCCGATCCTCGTTTGCTAAGTCAAACGGCACCGCTGGTTCTGCTCACACTGCCCTACCCTGTGCTCTGACCTCTTTCTCCCCTCTCTCTACAGATGAAATCTCGCGTCTTGTGACGGCCGGCCGCCCAACAACCTGCCCGCTTGACCCTATCCCCTCCTCTCTTCTCCAGACCATTTCCGGAGACCTTCTCCCTTACCTCACCTCGCTCATCAACTCATCCCTGACCGCTGGCTACGTCCCTTCCGTCTTCAAGAGAGCGAGAGTTGCACCCCTTCTGAAAAAACCTACACTCGATCCCTCCGATGTCAACAACTACAGACCAGTATCCCTTCTTTCTTTTCTCTCCAAAACTCTTGAACGTGCCGTCCTTGGCCAGCTCTCCCGCTATCTCTCTCAGAATGACCTTCTTGATCCAAATCAGTCAGGTTTCAAGACTAGTCATTCAACTGAGACTGCTCTTCTCTGTATCACGGAGGCGCTCCGCACTGCTAAAGCTAACTCTCTCTCCTCTGCTCTCATCCTTCTAGACCTATCGGCTGCCTTCGATACTGTGAACCATCAGATCCTCCTCTCCACCCTCTCCGAGTTGGGCATCTCCGGCGCGGCCCACGCTTGGATTGCGTCCTACCTGACAGGTCGCTCCTACCAGGTGGCGTGGCGAGAATCTGTCTCCTCACCACGCGCTCTCACCACTGGTGTCCCCCAGGGCTCTGTTCTAGGCCCTCTCCTATTCTCGCTATACACCAAGTCACTTGGCTCTGTCATAACCTCACATGGTCTCTCCTATCATTGCTATGCAGACGACACACAATTAATCTTCTCCTTTTCCCCTTCTGATGACCAGGTGGCGATCGCATCTCTGCATGTCTGGCAGACATATCAGTGTGGATGACGGATCACCACCAAGCTGAACCTCGGCAAGACGGAGCTGCTCTGCCTCCCGGGAAGGACTGCCCGTTCCATGATCTCGCCATCACGGTTGACAACTCCATTGTGTCCTCCTCCCAGAGCGCTAAGAACCTTGGCGTGATCCTGGACAACACCCTGTCATTCTCAACTAACATCAAGGCGGTGGCCCGTTCCTGTAGGTACATGCTCTACAACATCCGCAGAGTACGACCCTGCCTCACACAGGAAGCGGCGCAGGTCCTAATCCAGGCACTTGTCATCTCCCGTCTGGATTACTGCAACTCGCTGTTGGCTGGGCTCCCTGCCTGTGCCATTAAACCCCTACAACTCATCCAGAACGCCGCAGCCCGTCTGGTGTTCAACCTTCCCAAGTTCTCTCACGTCACCCCGCTCCTCCGCTCTCTCCACTGGCTTCCAGTTGAAGCTCGCATCCGCTACAAGACCATGGTGCTTGCCTACGGAGCTGTGAGGGGAACGGCACCTCAGTACCTCCAGGCTCTGATCAGGCCCTACACCCAAACAAGGGCACTGCGTTCATCCACCTCTGGCCTGCTCGCCTCCCTACCACTGAGGAAGTACAGTTCCCGCTCAGCCCAGTCAAAACTGTTCGCTGCTCTGGCCCCCAATGGTGGAACAAACTCCCTCACGACGCCAGGACAGCGGAGTCAATCACCACCTTCCGGAGACACCTGAAACCCCACCTCTTTAAGGAATACCTAGGATAGGATAAAGTAATCCTTCTCACCCACCCCCCCTTAAAAGATTTAGATGCACTATTGTAAAGTGGCTGTTCCACTCAATGTCATAAGGTGAATGCACCAATTTGTAAGTCGCTCTGGATAAGAGCGTCTGCTAAATGACTTAAATGTAAATGTAAATGTCTCCCATCTCACCCACTCTCTCTCTCTGGCTCTTTTTCTCTTAATTAAAGACAAGTTCAATTTACGGGCTTCATTGGTATTGGAAACATATGTTTACATTGCCATAGCAAGTGAAGTAGATAATAAACAATAGACAAATTAACAGTAAACATTACACTCACAAACGTTCCAAGAGAATAAAGACAGATCATCAGTGTGACAGTATACTTTTAAACCGTCCCCTCGCCCATACCCGGGCGCGAACCAGGGACCTTCTGCACACAACGACAACAGTCACCCTCGAAGCATCGTTACCCATCGCTCCACAAAAGCCTCGGCCCTTGCAGAGCGAGGGGAACTAGTACTTCAAGGTCTCAGAGCAAGTGACGTAACCGATTGAAACGCTATTTAGCGCACACCGCTAACTAAGCTAGCCGTTTCACATCCGTTACATCAGCAAACTGTAGACAATTGACTTCAGATTCTAGTAGGGTGAGGCCGGGTGCTGCAGACTGTTCTAGTGCCCTCTTGTGCCCTCAATTTGTTTATATATTTGTTAAAGAGGGTGGGGCTTAAGCTGAATCCCTGTCTCACCCCACGGTCCTGTGAAAATAAATATGTGTGTTTTTTTGCCAATTTTGCCAGCACACTTGTTTGTGTACATTGATTTTATAATGTCGTATGTTTTTTCCCCCCAACACAACTTTCTATCAATTAGTATAGCAGGCCCTCATGCCAAATTGAGTCGAAAGCTTTTTTGAAATCAACAAAGCATGACAAGACTTTGCCTTTGTTTTGTTTCTTTGTCAATTAGGGTGTGCAGGGTGAATACGTGGTCTGTCGCTCTCTCTCTCTCTCTCTCTCTCTCTCTCTCTCTCTCTCTCTCTCTCTCTCTCTCTCTCTCTCTCTCTCAATTCAATTCAATTCAATTCAAGGGCTTTATTGGCATGGGAAACATGTGTTAACATTGCCAAAGCAAGTGAGGTAGACAACATACAAAGTGAATATATAAAGTGAAAAACAACAAAAATTAACAGTAAACATTACACATACAACAGTTTCAAAACAGTAAAGACATTACAAATGTCATATTATATATATATATATATATATATATATATATACATACACATACATATACATATACATACATATATACATATATATATATATATACATATATACATACATATATACATACATATACATACATACACATACATATACACACAATGTACAAATAATTAAAGGACACAAGATAAAATAAATAAGCATAAATATGGGTTGTATTTACAATGGTGTTTGTTCTTCACTGGTTGCCCTTTTCTCGTGGCAACAGGTCACAAATCTTGCTGCTGTGATGGCACACTGTGGAATTTCACCCAGTAGGTATGGGAGTTTTTCAAAATTGGATATGTTTTCGAATTCTTTGTGGATCTGTGTGATCTGGGGGAAATATGTCTCTCTAATATGGTCATACATTGGGCAGGAGGTTAGGAAGTGCAGCTCAGTTTCCACCTCATTTTGTGGGCAGTGAGCACATAGCCTGTCTTCTCTTGAGAGCCATGTCTGCCTACGGCGGCCTTTCTCAATAGCAGGCTATGCTCACTGAGTCTGTACATAGTCAAAGCTTTCCTTAATTTTGGGTCAGTCACAGTGGTCAGGTATTCTGCCGCTGTGTACTCTCTGTGTAGGGCCAAATAGCATTCTAGTTTGCTCTGTTTTTTGTTAATTCTTTCCAATGTGTTAAGTAATTATCTTTTTGTTTTCTCATGATTTGGTTGGGTCTAATTGTGCTGTTGTCCTGGGGCTCTGTAGGGTGTGTTTGTGTTTGTGAACAGAGCCCCAGGACCAGTTTGCTTAGGGGACTCTTCTCCAGGTTCATCTCTCTGTTTGTGATGGCTTTGTTATGGAAGGTTTGTGAATCGCTTCCTTTTAGGTGGTTGTAGAATTTAATGGCTCTTTTCTGGATTTTGATAATTAGTGGGTATCGGCCTAATTCTGCTCTGCATGCATTATTTGGTGTTTTACGTTGTACACGGAGGATATTTTTGCAGAATTCTGCGTGCAGAGTCTCAATTTGGTGTTTGTCCCATTTTGTGAAGTCTTGGTTGGTGAGCGGACCCCAGACCTCACAACCATAAAGGGCAATGGGCTCTATGACTGATTCAAGTATTTTTAGCCAAATCCTAATTGGTATGTTGAAATTTATGTTTCTTTTGATGGCATAGAATGCCCTTCTTGCCTTGTCTCTCAGATCGTTCACACCTTTGTGGAAGTTACCTGTGGCGCTGATGTTTAGGCCAAGGTATGTATAGTTTTTGTGTGCTCTAGGGCAACAGTGTCGAGATGGAATTTGTATTTGTGGTCCTGGTGACTCGACCTTTTTGGAACACCATTATTTTGGTCTTACTGAGATTTACTGTCTCTCTCTCTCTCTCTACAGGACCATTACATGTGACAATCGACTACTGCTCACCATTGCTTATTAGGATTTGATATATCGAGACAATAAATTGTTTTCCCATGTGACTGGGATGGAATGCAGCGAAGACACTTGTCTGGGCCCACAGCAGCCCAGTGCCTCCTCATAGGTAGCCTGCCCTTGTGTGTTTAAAAAAAATTACTTGTGACCTCTGCTAATCTTGATTTGGTATGTGACAGTCTGCATGACGACATCCATGTCACTTGCCACATTCAAAACAACTGTGAACCCTAAAAATTAAGAGGTAAAATCATGACGTCAGTGATCTTCAGGTTGGAAAGTTGGAGCTCTAGAATGAGGCCCGGGTTCCCGAGTTGGAATTCAGATTTAGAATCACTAGCACAGAGAGGCTGCTGCCTACATACAGACTTGAAATCATTGGCCACTTTAATAAATGGAACACTAGACACTTTAATAATGACACTTTAATAATGTTTACATATCTTGCATTACTCATCTCATATGTATAATGTATACTGTATTCTGTTCTATACTAGAACAGAATACAGTATACATATATATATATATATATATATATATACATATATATATGTTTTATTCTATTCCTTTACTTAGATTTGTGTGTATTAGGTATTTGTTGGGAAATTGTTAGACATTACTTGTTAGATATTGCTGCACTGTCGAACTAGAAGAACAAGCATTTCGCTACACTTGCAATAGCATCTACTAAACACTTATATGTGACCAATAACATTTGATTTGATTTTTTTTTTCAGAGTTCCCAGTTATTTTGAACGCAATGAAGTCGGAAGTTTGAGATTTCCGAGTTTCCAGTTCCTGAGTTCCCAGTTGTTTGAAATGCGACACAAGGCCTTTCACTTTATCTAAGCGCATAATGATGTAGTGGAGACATGGCACACCCATATCTTCTCTTTAATCATGTAGAATGCTTCAGGCAACGCCATTCTCAAATATAATAGGCTAATGCATAGCCTACACAACACTTTCTCATTGAAGTGTTGCTGTCATCTAACCTAGATTACAGCTAATGCTGAAACTAAAAGATATGATGATCACAGTGCAGAATAACTAAAACAACACTCAGCTATGAGTCCGCTACGTCGTTTGTTCTGAAACAAACACATTTTGGACTGGATGGCTTCTCCGGTCGCCCAATGAAATAGCGCACCCCCCCATGTCCTAATGTCATAGCCCTCCATCCAATCGAAGAGGACGCGGTAGAGACTCTGCTGCCTGTCAGTTTCTTCCCGGATCTGAGCTCCTGAGCGCCCGGAGATGCAGTGCTGTTGATCCAGGTGTGAGTCTTGAAGGTTAATCGGACGGACGGATCGTCTGCTTTTGCAGGTAAGAAGATGAACAGCTTCATTGATTCTATGTCTTATTTGATTATTTCTAGAAAATCTGGGTCTATGCAGCAATGGGCAAAAGCGAGGGAATCAGTGTTGTTTCCAGTGATTAGGATGGGAATGTAGTGATGGAACCTACCGCAATGCAGAATCGTAGACAATTTTGACAAGTTTGTGCAACATGCGTTCTCGTTCTATTCTTCCCAACTGCAAAACTGAGATTTTAGAGATGATCTTGAAGGGATGCTGTTTTCACGTTGATGGAAAACGTTATTCTGGGTGAAATTAGAGGCATGCATTTTTTTCTTCAACAGACAGACAGATCAGAGCGCTGGCTGCATGGTTTTTGAGGGGAGGGATAGTGTGATTGTATTTGATCCACATTACGGATGATTAAACACCTGTGTGCTTAATTAATTATGCCATTCATAAAACCTTGAACGTATAAAATTGCCTACCGGTGGCATAATATCGATACCATTAGAGGTGGTTATTTTAGGGGCTATTCGCTTGTCCTTTCCTGATAATTTATTAAGCTAAAAAAAAGAGCCAGCTCCCCACTTCCAACAGTCCAATCCCTGCAAGATGAATATGCCTTTTCATTATTATTCATTACGTACGGCAGGAGATATAGATCGCTGGGTTCATTGTAATTTCAAAACGTCAGGACCTCATTCCGCTATAATGTCAGACAGGTTGTCAGCAAAGGTACCATGGGCGCGTCCTGCCTGGCTTTTCTCGGTTTTCTAGCTACTGGACATTTACTGTATGCGCTATAAGCGATACATTATAACTGGATACGCTGGACTATAAAATAATTATAATTTTGAATTCCTGCTTTAGTTAATTGCAGCTAGAATTTCTTTCTGCATGACGTGTACAGGTGCTTCCGAGATCAAAGTCATTACTGCAACCCATAGCAACACTGTTACACAGTAGATGTAGTGAAGCTTTTTCCAGTCAACAGTGGCAGTGCTTAGCTGTCTATTAGATAACTTAGCGTTCGTACAGCATTTGTTACATCTGAAAGACTGACATCTGAGATACCTGAAAGATTGACAACTGAAGGACCTGGGGAGGGTATCAATATTGAACCTGTAGCAGATACATTGGCTTGTTTTGTAGGGGCTGAATTGTATAAACTGGACTACTAATGCATCTCCAGCTGTCCTATGACCTGTTGTATACCATAGCAGACCTGGGTTCAAATAGTATTTGTTTTCTTTCAGATAATTCAGCTACTTGATTAAGCTTTCTTGGCACTATGGAGCCAATGTAATGGTTCCATAAGTACAAACCACGCCCATCCAGCGCTCCAGGCAGTCTCAATCAAATTCTCAAAGCATTTGAAATAAATCAATTACCCTTGAACCCAGCCCAGGTCTGCGTCTTGGGCTTTACATTGCCAGGCAGAGCTGGATGGAAATGAAGTTTGGATATTTTACATAAGTTCTTCCCTCTGTGCTTTGGAACAGGGTCAGCCCGAGCAGTCTGTCAGCCAGGCTAGATGAGGAACACTTTAAATAACAGTCACTGGCCCTCCAAGACATGGCTGGCTCGGCCCAGGCAGCGCTGTGTGTCCTATCATGCATTTCAAATTGGCAACCTCAGTGGGATTGGAGCGGTCATTGGGTTTGAGGTGTCCTCTGTCAGTGTTACTGTGATTCAATTGAACCCAGAGATATGGTCAGATAAGACATCCCTTGAGAAAGGCTCAGCAACCCGAAATGCCAGGGCTGGCTAATTTTGAATTCAATAAATGAAAAAGTTGGCAAGGAAGAAAAAAAACAAATCCTGTGTGCATCGGCACCCTATCCGTTTTCACAGAGATAGGACTCAACAGAAACTCCTCTCTCTTTCATTGGCAGTAGGGTCTGATATTCATGATGAATTATAGGGATGAAACCCATGCAGAAGCAGAAGTGATTGGTGTTTGGTATGTGCAGAAGCAGAAGTGATTGGTGTTTGGTATGTGTAGAAGCAGAAGTGATTGGTGTTTGGTATGTGCAGAAGCAGAAGTGTTTGGTGTTTGGTATGTGTAGAAGCAGAAGTGTTTGGTGTTTGGTATGTGTAGAAGCAGAAGTGTTTGGTGTTTGGTATGTGCAGAAGCAGAAGTGATTGGTGTTTGGTATGTGTAGAAGCAGAAGTGATTGGTGTTTGGTATGTGTAGAAGCAGAAGTGATTGGTGTTTGGTATGTGTAGAAGCAGAAGTGATTGGTGTTTGGTATGTGTAGAAGCAGAAGTGATTGGTGTTTGGTATGTGTAGAAGCAGAAGTGTTTGGTGTTTGGTATGTGTAGAAGCAGAAGTGTTTGGTGTTTGGTATGTGTAGAAGCAGAAGTCTTTGGTACGTCAGATCTATTCCTGTGGCATGTCAACTTGTTGAGTAGAAGAGACCACACTCATTGGCTACGAAGAGACCACACTCATTGGCCACGAAGAGTCCACACTCATTGGCCACAAAGAGACCACACTCATTGGCTACGAAGAGACCACACTCATTGGCTACGAAGAGACCACACTCATTGGCCACGAAGAGTCCACACTCATTGGCCACAAAGAGACCACACTCATTGGCCACGAAGAGACCACACGCATTGGCCACGAAGATACCACACTCATTGCCTACGAAGAGACCACACACATTGCCTATGAAGAGACCACACTCATTGGCTACGAAGAGACCACACTCATTGGCTATGAAGAGACCACACACATTGGCTACAACATAGAACTTGGCCCTGCTACATGGTCCAAGCCAACCACACAATGGCAAAGCCATCAAAACATGGACCATGTGTGTATTTTCAGATTGATATAGTTGGAGTGTTGCTGGTTTTTGGACTACTTCAGGTCCACAGCACAGTTGACTTTATGTAATGATACTCACTAGAGACATGTTGTTGGTGTAATATTACTGAATTGGTACAGATTCCTAACAAAACTGACTAACCCTCTTAGTTCTTAATCAGTGATTTCCAAAGCAGGAAAGTTGAGGTCCTGGACGGCGGCCATTTAAGATCAAGGTACTCTCTAAGGACTTTCTGCGAGATTAGATTTGTCCCAAGATGTTCCTTCCCAAATCCAAACTTTTCAAAGCTCTTTGGCAGAGAGTCAATTCATTAGCTGAGAGAGAGCTAAGATAGCCAGTCTGGAGATTTGGGTTTGATAATGAAGGTACTCTGGGACTCCAAGTGGCTGGCAAGCCTGGCATTTGGCATCAGAGGGGTTAGATTGTTAGGCAATGTTTGTTTGGTCACATGGAAGCAATGTTGGCCATTCAAGAAGAAAGACATTTCCAGGTTTGTTGTTATTGAAAATGAACACACTTACTCAAGGGAAGTCTCTAAAACACAGCATGTTGAACGGCTGTATCCACATTCGCTATATCCACATTCGGTGTGATGTGCGAGAGCCTTAAGGCTAAATTCATGGTGGTGGAGTGAACCCCCCTTTCCACCATTCCCCCCCATCCTGCTGACAAACATGTGATGCTTTTGTCTTGATGGTCTCTTTAGATTGATGCTCTCGTTTCGATGATCTCTTTAGATTGTCCAGCTATTTCACCAAAGTCTCGATCAATAGAGAGAGGATCACTAATGGTACGACTAGCTGTCTAGCTGTGAGACACACAGAGACATGACGTCTTCATCTTCTTCTCTGTTTGTTCAGACACAGACCCCTCCACTGTTCAATTCAGAGCAAGAGAAAGACCCTCAGTCTCTACTGCCATCTCTGTGCTCTGGTTTATCTCTGAATGTGTATAGTCCCTCCCCCCCTGCCAATATCTGTCTGTGCTGCAGGCCTGTCATTATCTCTGTTTGTGGGTTATTCTTCACTCTCCTGTCTCAGAATGGTTGGTCCCACTGGGCCATTGGGCCTCTGTTCAACCCTAGAGGGTTTGAAAAGGGACCCTCAGTCAGTTCCCAGTGCCTTATCTGTATAGTCCTTACTGCAAATGTCTGTATCTATAGTCCCTACTGCAAATATCTGTATTTATAGTCCCTACTGCAAATATCTGTATCTATAGTCCCTACTGCAAATATCTGTATCTATAGTCCCTACTGCAAATATCTGTATCTATAGTCCCTACTGCAAATATCTGTATCTATAGTCCCTACTGCAAATATCTGTATCTATAGTCCCTACTGCAAATATCTGTATCTATAGTCCCTACTGCAAATATCTGTATCTATAGTCCCTACTGCAAATATCTGTATCTATAGTCCCTACTGCAAATATCTGTATCTATAGTCCCTACTGCAAATATCTGTATTTATAGTCCCTACTGCAAATATCTGTATTTATAGTCCCTACTGCAAATATCTGTATCTATAGTCCCTACTGCAAATATCTGTATTTATAGTCCCTACTGCAAATATCTGTATCTATAGTCCCTACTGCAAATATCTGTATTTATAGTCCCTACTGCAAATATCTGTATCTATAGTCCCTACTGCAAATATCTGTATCTATAGTCCCTACTGCAAATATCTGTATCTATAGTCCCTACTGCAAATATCTGTATCTATAGTCCCTACTGCAAATATCTGTATCTATAGTCCCTACTGCAAATATCTGTATCTATAGTCCCTACTGCAAATATCTGTATCTATAGTCTCTACTGCAAATATCTGTATTTATAGTCCCTACTGCAAATATCTGTATTTATAGTCCCTACTGCAAATATCTGTATCTATACTCCCTACTGCAAATATCTGTATTTATAGTCCCTACTGCAAATATCTGTATCTATAGTCCCTACTGCAAATATCTGTATTTATAGTCCCTACTGCAAATATCTGTATTTATAGTCTCTACTGCAAATATCTGTATTTATAGTCCCTACTGCAAATATCTGTATTTATAGTCCCTACTGCAAATATCTGTATCTATAGTCCCTACTGCAAATATCTGTATCTATAGTCCGTACTGCAAATATCTATATCTATAGTCCCTACTGCCAATATCTGTATGTGCCACAGGCTTGTCATTCTCTGTCTCTCAGGGTTCTCCTCCACACTCTGTCTCTCACGGTTCTCCTCCACCCTCTGTCTCTCACGGTTCTCCTCCACCCTCTGTCTCTCAGGGTTCTCCTCCACCCTCTGTCTCTCAGGGTTCTCCTCCACCCTCTGTCTCTCAGGGTTCTCCTCCACCCTCTGTCTCTCAGGGTTCTCCTCCACCCTCTGTCTCTCAGGGTTCTCCTCCACCCTCTGTCTCTCAGGGTTCTCCTCCACCCTCTGTCTCTCAGGGTTCTCCTCCACCCTATGTCTCTCACGGTTCTCCTCCACCCTCCACCTGGTTTGCGGCTTGAATTCAGATTTTATTTCTGGTGCCATTGTTGTGTTGCCTAGTGCCTACCAGTTTCCAATGACTTCAAATGCGTGAGTTTGTTGCTAGGGCTTAGAAGGGCTATTTTTGCACATCTTTAAAGGTCCAATGCAACTGTTTTTATCTCAATATCGTATCATTTCTGGGTAACAATTGAATACCATTCTGTGATTGTTTTCAATTAAAATTGTTTAAAAAAATTGCATTTTTAGCAAAGAGCAATTTCTCAAGCAAGAAGTTTGCTGTTATTTGCAGAGAGGTTTGGAACTCTCTCTCTTATTGGTTTATTAACTAATTTACCGCCTGGTGATGTCACCAAGCAGTGCAAAACTTTCAGTTTCAGGAGGACTTTTCAAACAGCTCTTACACTAAAAGGGCATTATCATAAGTGTCACAATTTCACAGTATTATTGAAATCTCAGAGTGTGAAAAAAATGTATAAAATACAGGCCAATCTAGTTTTTGACTGTACTGGACATTTAAGGCCTGTTATCAAGGCACTCAACTTGAAGAGATAAACGGATGCGTTTAGTGTGTTTTTATGTATTGTGCACTTTGGTATGATGTGTATGTGCGTGTGCGTACGTGCATGTGCATGTCAAGTGTGTGTGTGTGTGTGTGTGTGTGTGTGTGTGTGTGTGTGTGTGTGTGTGTGTGTGTGTGTGTGTGTGTGTGTGTGTGTGTGTGTGTGTGTAGTGCATGTGTGACTCATCGAGCCGTGAAGCCCTGCATTCCGTGATTTGTGTCCGCACCATCTATACAGTGCCTTGCGAAAGTATTCGGCCCCCTTGAACTTTGCAACCTTTTGCCACATTTCAACCTTTTGCCACATTGCAACCTTTTGCCACATTTCAAAAAAGTTTGAAATATCCAATCAATGTTGTTCCACTTCATGATTGTGTCCCACTTGTTGTTGATTCTTCACAAAAAAATACAGTTTTATATCTTTATGTTTGAAGCCTGAAATGTGGCAAAAGGTCGCAAAGTTCAAGAGGGCCGAATACTTTCGCAAGGCACTGTAGCTACACTATGATACAGGCTACCATACCCCTGCAGAGACCTTTACACTATGATATAGACTACCATACCCCTGCAGAGACCTTTACACTATGATACAGACTGTCCATACCCCTGCAGAGGCCTTTACACTATGATACAGACTACCATACCCCTGCAGAGGCCTGTACACTATGATACAGACTGGCCATACCCCTGCAGAGGCCTTTACACTATGATACAGACTACCATACCCCTGCAGAGACCTTTACACTATGATACAGACTACCATACCCCTGCAGAGACCTTTACACTATGATATAGACTACCATACCCCTGCAGAGACCTTTACACTATGATATAGACTACCATACCCCTGCAGAGGCCTTTACACTATGATATAGACTACCATACCCCTGCAGAGACCTTTACACTATGATATAGACTACCATACCCCTGCAGAGACCTTTACACTATGATATAGACTACCATACCCCTGCAGAGACCTTTACACTATGATATAGACTACCATACCCCTGCAGAGACCTTTACACTATGATACAGACTACCATACCCCTGCAGAGACCTTTACACTATGATATAGACTACCATACCCCTGCAGAGACCTTTACACTATGATATAGACTACCATACCCCTGCAGAGACCTTTACACTATGATACAGACTACCATACCCCTGCAGAGACCTTTACACTATGATATAGACTACCATACCCCTGCAGAGACCTTTACACTATGATATAGACTACCATACCCCTGCAGAGGCCTTTACACTATGATATAGACTACCATACCCCTGCAGAGGCCTTTACACTATGATACAGACTACCATACCCCTGCAGAGACCTTTACACTATGATACAGACTACCATACCCCTGCAGAGACCTTTACACTATGATATAGACTACCATACCCCTGCAGAGGCCTTTACACTATGATATAGACTACCATACCCCTGCAGAGACGTTTACACTATGATACAGACTACCATACCCCTGCAGAGGCCTTTACACTATGATGTAGACTACCATACCCCTGCAGAGACCTTTACACTATGATATAGACTACCATACCCCTGCAGAGGCCTTTACACTATGATATAGACTACCATACCCCTGCAGAGGCCTTTACACTATGATACAGACTACCATACCCCTGCAGAGGCCTTTACACTATGATATAGACTACCATACCCCTGCAGAGGCCTTTACACTATGATACAGACTACCATACCCCTGCAGAGACCTTTACACTATGATACAGACTACCATACCCCTGCAGAGACCTTTACACTATGATATAGACTACCATACCCCTGCAGAGGCCTTTACACTATGATATAGACTACCATACCCCTGCAGAGACCTTTACACTATGATACAGACTACCATACCCCTGCAGAGGCCTTTACACTATGATATAGACTACCATACCCCTGCAGAGACCTTTACACTATGATATAGACTACCATACCCCTGCAGAGACCTTTACACTATGATACAGACTACCATACCCCTGCAGAGACCTTTACACTATGATATAGACTACCATACCCCTGCAGAGACCTTTACACTATGATATAGACTGGCCATACCCCTGCAGAGGCCTTTACACTATGATATAGACTACCATACCCCTGCAGAGACCTTTACACTATGATATAGACTGGCCATACCCCTGCAGAGGCCTTTACACTATGATACAGACTACCATACTCCTGCAGAGACCTTTACACTATGATACAGACTACCATACCCCTGCAAAGACCTTTACACTATGATATAGACTACCATACCCCTGCAGAGACCTTTACACTATGATATAGACTACCATACCCCTGCAGAGACCTTTACACTATGATACAGACTACCATACCCCTGCAGAGGTGTGGGACATAAAACGCTGAATATCTTCCTCCAGTCGTGAAGTAGATTTTTATTTAGATCAGCTATTTTTACGATATCAAAGTCCCATTGCAATTTAGACCCTTAGTTCTCAATCTCACAACAAGGCTGTTTGAAAGTGATATTTGCCATTTACTGGTAGAAGACAGATGACTTAATGGATAACCGTTTTGCCTTTGTTGGTGAAACGGCTTAATAGAGGAACATGCATCATAATCAGAATTTCATCCTTCCACAAGCTATAGTCCCGACACAAATCGAAGGTTGCTAGCCAACCTGGCTGGTTGTTCGTTCTATTGGTTCGGTTGCCAGAGACGCGGGATAATGTTCTTATTGGGGCGGCAGCGTAGCCTAGTGGTTCGAGCGTTGGACTAGTAACTGGAAGGTTGCGAGTTCAAACCCCCGAGCTGACAAGGTACAAATCTGTCGTTCTGCCCCTGAACAGGCAGTTAACCCACTGTTCCTAGGCTGTCATTGAAAATAAGAATATGTTCTTAACTGACTTGCCTGGTTAAATAAAGGTAAAATAAAAATAAATAAATCCCTTGCTTGCTAGCTAGCCAACTATGGCTAACTTACAGTCACGTCAAACAGGGCAGCTGGAATAACAACAGTAGCTGCATTTACATGTGTTTAAGCAGTTTTTTAGTGACATTTATTTGGCTACATCCATAACAATGAGCTAATCAGGCTCCATTTAGCCTGGCATAGAACATGTGCTCTCTCATCAGAGGAGTTAGCCAACAACACAGCTAACACAATTACTTCAAACTGAAGCTGGAAACTAGCTGAAACTAGCTAAACTTAATTTCATTTTTTCTTTTTTCAATTGATGCCAGTTGATTCATGTTTTCGACAGGCTGAGCAACACTTCTTGACTGTCTGTTTCGTCCCAACACGTTCATTACCACAGAACAGCTGGAGATCAAATTTGAATATTGATTCAATGTTGCAAATGTCGGAGAGACAGACAGCAAGGTTTATACAAATCTCCACTGTTGAAAACTATCTGTTAGCCTAAAAGAAATTTGAAATAATGTCTATATGATTTTTATAGAGGAGATCAAGTTTATAAATTGCCTGGCTGGGTTGAGGAGACAGTGGATTTTGCAGTAAATAGGCATTTTAATGTCATAGATTTAGCCAGTGGTAACTTGTGGAAAAGACACCGTCTGGAATGCGGTTTTAAGCCATCAGCATTCAGGATTAGAACCACACGCTGTATGAATCAGATTATCGCCTTTCCATTAAGATACTGTTCCATTAGACAAAGAGGACTTTTAGGAAATGTACTCGTTATCTACCTCCATTGCTACTCTCACAGGGTAAAGAAGATGACATTGATAGATGTCCGATACGTCTGGTGCCGCATTGGCTGAAAGTATTAACTGGTAGTGATGAGGTTGATGGTCAATGGGAATGGTCTTTGTCCAGTAGGCCTATATCACTCATAGGGGGAGTCCCGAATGTCATCAAATCTAGTGCACTGTATAGGGAATAGGGGTACATCTGGGACGAGACAATATACAAGTAGTGATGTATGAAATGTTATAATCATTACTTTACATTTTGGTTTGTAGGTTGTACAATGACTAAAATAGCTTTGCTTTCCATAACACTTGATGAAAACATCATCAGATTGGGACTGTTGCTTAGTAAGTTACTTTCTATGGGTTTGTTACTGGGTTCAATTTGACAAGAGGATTGAACCTTTCTATGGTTCGTCTCTTGACTTCCAATCTGCCTCTGAGATATTTTTAGTTTTTACAATACAAAGTACATCTTTGGGGAGATGTGCACCTAATTTAGAAGTAGATTACAAAGGGTGGCCCTTCCACTGCTAATTTAAGTTTTAGAGATTGCTCCCTCTCTCTCTCTCTCTCTCGCTCTCTAACATGTTATGTTCTGTACTTTCTCTCTCTCTTTCCCTTCTCTCTCTCTCTCTCATAATATTGGTCTGTGACCGCTAAATCCACGTCAATGACAGCGTGAGTGCCAACTATTTTGGTGGCTTAGCATCTTACCCTTATCAGTCTTGGCTCCAATATTTTCAATTTCGTTCCCTGACAATATCAAAAGCTATTTTGTTCCTTCTAATAGCTAATTCTATTTTGGTGGCTACATACTGGATGCTAAAGAGGTTACTCCACAACGATGATCAGAAGGAAACTCTGACCAAGTCAACAGGGAAAGGCGAGTTTTCACTAATTAGTAAGTCGATTTTAAGTCTCTTAATGTGGTGTGGTGTGGACATGTTAATTAACGTGGGTGCTTAAAGTGTCAAGTTTACCTATGTGTACCAGCTATGTAGCAGAAAGATTATTTTACATTACTCATTGTGTGGGCTGTATTCTCACTGGGGAGGCTAGAACCATCTGTTTAGCTGGATATTATAGGCCTAGATTTTGTCCAATACATTGTCCAAACAGATTTTATTTGGAGAATGCACATATAGGTTATGTATATCAAGGTAGAGAAACTCTATTCCTCTGTCGTTTCCCCCCAAAATAAGTGTATCCTTACGGAGAAAACATGTGAATTTCACATGCTAACACGTAAAGTGTCCCAAAAAAACATGTTTTCATGTGATCTTATGTGAAGTCAATGTGAAAGCATGTGACAACATGAAACTAGACGTTGAAGTGTTCCAAAAACACGTTTTCACATGTGAACTTTCATGTGAAATAATGTGAATTTCCACATGTGAAAGGGTAAGACACTATAGAGAGCTTTTCTTACTCGAGAAAGAGCAAGCATGGATTGTTGACTAAGGTACATACAGTGAGGCTCCAAAAGTATTGGGACAGTGACACATGTGTTGTTGTTTTGGCTCTGTACTCCAGCACTTTGGATGTGAAATGATTCAGTGACTATGAGGTTAAAGTTCAGACTGTCAGCTATAATTGGAGGGTATTTTCATCCATATTGGGTGAACCGTAGAGAACATGCGTCAAACTCATTCCACAGAGGGCCGAGTGTCTGCGGGTCTTTGCTCCAACCTTGTACTTGATGGATGAATTAAGGTCACTAATTAGTAAGAATTCCCCTCACCTGGTTGTCTTGCTCTTAATTGAAAGGAAAACACAAAACCATCAGACACTCTGCCCTCAGTGGAATGAGTTTGACACCCCTGATTTAAAAATGACATCACTTATTTTTACCAAAAGACAAATTCACTTTTATGTGTATTAAAGTAGTACAATTGTACTATTTGGTCCCATATTCCCAGCACCAATGACCACATCAAGCTTGTGACTCTACAAACTTGTTGAATGCATTTGCTGTTTGTTTTGGTTGTGTTTCAGATACATTTGTGCCCAATAGAAATGAATGGTAAATAATGTATTTTCATTATGTGTCACGCCCTGACCTTAGAGATCCTTTTTATGTCTCTATTTGGTTTGGTCAGGGTGTGATTTGGGGTGAGTATTCTATGTTCTATTATTTGTATTTCTATGTTTGGCCGGGTAGGGTTCTCAATCAGGGACAGCTGTCTATCGTTGTCTCTGATTGAGAATCATACTTAGGTAGCCCTTTTTCCCACCTGTCTTTGTGGGGAGTTGACTTTGTTAATGGCACATAGCCTTTAGCGTCACGGTTTGTTCTGTAGTGTTTATTGTTTTGTTCTTCTTTTCTAATAAAAATAATATGTACGCTCACCACGCTGCACCTTGGTCCTCTTCATTCAATGGCCGTGACATTATGGAATAATAATAAGAATAAAATATCTTTCTCAACACTTCAACATTAATGTGGATGATTACAAATAGTCCTAAATGAATCGTGGATAATGATGAGTGAGAAAATTACAGAGGCATAAATAGCATACCCCATCAAAAATGGCTAGCATGTCTTGGGGGCATGATATTTGTGCCTCTAACTTTTTTGGAGCTCACTGCTAATGGGTAGTGGACCTCTTGTCTAGTAAAACTGTTTATATTCTCACCTTGGCAGTCACAGTGTAACAAAAAAGTTATAAACAACAAGCAGATAAACTGTTGAATGTTGATTTCTTGTCCAAATATTATGTGGCTAACCTAGAAGCCACACATTTGAAGGATTCCCTTTCTCATGCCCGAACAGATGATTTTGTATGATTAGTGGTTTGTGGGTTTCTGTTTGCTATTGCCTTCTCTATTCAAACAGTTACATCTGTCATCTCTGCTGTCGAGATATGATAAGAATTCAGACACCCTATTCCACCAAAACCATGGTTTCTGAGTTCAGACTGGCTCCCTCTGAGAGGCTTTGTGAATACAGGCCCTGATGTGTTGCTGTGCATTTGATGAAGCTGTTAGTTAAATACTCATTCTCAGCTATGTTTAATCCTATTTAGATAAAACCCTAATCCTTCTTTACTAATCTGTCCTCATTGTCATGATATCTTCTGTACATGTATACGCACACACTTATTCAGTGGTAGTTTATATTCCCTTATTCAGCGGTAGTTTATATTCCCTTATTCAGCAGTAGTTTATATTCCCTTATTCAGCGGTAGTTTATATTCCCTTATTCAGCGGTAGTTTATATTCCCTTATTCAGTGGTAGTTTATATTCCCTTATTCAGCGGTAGTTTATATTCCCTTATTCAGCGGTAGTTTATATTCCCTTATTCAGCGGTAGTTTATATTCCCTTATTCAGCGGTAGTTTATATTCCCTTATTCAGCGGTAGTTTATATTCCCTTATTCAGCGGTAGTTTATATTCCCTTATTCAGCGGTAGTTTATATTCCCTTATTCAGTGGTAGTTTATATTCCCTTATTCAGCGGTAGTTTATATTCCCTTATTCAGCGGTAGTTTATATTCCCTTATTCAGCGGTAGTTTATATTCCCTTATTCAGTGGTAGTTTATATTCCCTTATTCAGTGGTAGTTTATATTCCCTTATTCAGCAGTAGTTTATATTCCCTTATTCAGCGGTAGTTTATATTCCCTTATTCAGCGGTAGTTTATATTCCCTTATTCAGCGGTAGTTTATATTCCCTTATTCAGTGGTAGTTTATATTCCCTTATTCAGCGGTAGTTTATATTCCCTTATTCAGTGGTAGTTTATATTCCCTTATTCAGCGGTAGTTTATATTCCCTTATTCAGCGGTAGTTTATATTCCCTTATTCAGCGGTAGTTTATATTCCCTTATTCAGCAGTAGTTTATATTCGTGATATCTGTGCATGTACATTTAGTACATTTTCTGGAATCCTCTTCAATGCTATAGAATCACTGTGATTCCAATTAAGAACACAGCACTATTCCTTCCTTGGTTCTGATCTATTCCTGGGGCCTCTGCCTCTCTCTGTTGCCTGTTGCTATGGTGTCTGGAGGGAGCAGGACAGGGACATGACTAAGTCTTCCTCAACACCTCCACCACTTCGTCCATCATTTACCTATGTGTTTTGAATCATTTCAGTCGTGTAAATCATCCGAAACCAGTGTTAGGAACGTGCTGTGCTGTTAAGGATAAGTTATGATTCCTCACAGGCGTGAGTGATCGGCTAGGTCGGGGGCAGATTGCAGAGCCGTGAGGCTGGAGTGTATTTGATTGAATGTTGAATGTGTGTTTGTTGAAAGAGGCAGACATATGGGCTATATTGGATAACACCAACCCCTCCTGCATGACAGATGACAGGCCCTGCTGCATTTGAACTAGATTGTAATAAAGTCTGTAGTAGTTGACTTGATGATGGGTTGAATAACTGACGGACTGGAAGGCTGCTCTAACTGTAATCAGGAATGCCCTTGGTGTGAAGGAGAAGTTAGTTGCTTCTTAAAGCAACCTTTCCCCCTATATACTGCATTACTTTTGACCCGCGTCCATAGGGCCTATAGGCTATAGAGTGGCATTTGGGATGTATCCGTAGACTAGCTGTATTGCTGTGTGACCTCGAGCCTCTTGTGGGGGAGGGTCTGTGAGTGGGAAGCTGCTGCAGATGAAAGGCTAATAGCACTGCCAGCCCTGCAGCCAACAGGCGTGTGTGTGTGTGTGTGTGTGTGTGTGTGTGTGTGTGTGTGTGTGTGTGTGTGTGTGTGTGTGTGTGTGTGTGTGTGTGTGTGTGTGTGTGTGTGTGTGTGTGTGTGTGTGTGTGTGTGTGTGTGTGTGTGTGTGTGTGTGTGTGTGTGTGGAAGAGATGGACAGAATACTGCTCTTGGAGAAAGCCTCATTATACATTTAAAGCATCATGTGTTCCCTTTCTTGTTTATGGATCAATGGTTTACCTTCCTACTGGCTCCAGACAGACTGAAGTGCATTTAAAACCCAGAAATCCCATTATCCCTAGCAGGGATGGGAAGCTAACACTAACACCGCTCATTCTCAGACAGAGAAATGGGCCTCACTCAGAAACAGTCATGGGTTCAAATACTATTTAAAATCTTTCAAAAAATCAAAGGGCTCTATTTTCTGCTGGAGTTAAGGTGGCGCTCGTGTCAAACGCAATTTCGTCACGTAAAAACTGCCGCATTGACATTTTCCAGCCCTATCCCCAGGTTCAGCAATTTACCTGTCTAAGATCAGTACGCCTGCACTCAGATGGGAGGGGTTGGAAATATTTAGGCATGTCCTTAAAAACATGATCCGAAGTGTTAATTTCAGGCAGCGCTGGTAGGGATATTTAAGACCAACCAAAAGCTGTTTAGCGGTAACGCAGTTGGTTTTGACAGCGGAAGCGCAGCCCATCCAGCCGTGACGCGCACTGCCCATATGCACATGGAACAAGAGTAACCTAATGTGCTGTTGGTGCCTGTATACTTTGTATTTAGAAACCTACAAAACTAATGTGTTTTCGTTTTATTTGTCCTGCCCAATGCAATCGCAAAGTAGTCAAGACTGTCAAAAAAGGGTTTGGCTCCTGAGACCGCTTTGAAATAAATCTTAATCATCCGAAGCTTTACTAAAATATTAAGTTTGAGCAGAGTTCAACAGTGAGCTGACATTCCCTTTTTGTCTATGCTTTGTAGGCAGGCCGCATTATTTTAGCATGCAGGTCCCGTTTTGGATGTGCGTGCAACCCTCAATAGTCTGCGTTGTTTTAATATTATATGCCCACGGGGAGAAATGTTGGTGCCTGTAAATGTGACATTGTGACATTGCCTATTTAAAACAAGTTGTTGTTTTGTTTAGAATTTGATTAGAATGATTCATTATATATTTTTTAGGCCTTATCAATAATTCATTTAATCTAGTTTATTGACAAAGTCTGGCATGTCCATGGGTCAGCCATAATGTAATTTACACTAGGCCTAGCTACTATATCAGTGTGAATGCTATTGAAGACATACATTTACTAAGAACAATGTGGAATGCAAATGGATTCAAGTTAACGCAAAGATATACATGTTCTTTAGTTTCTGTAAGCCTTTTAACAAACAATAACTTGTTTATTCATCAAGGCCCAGACCGTTTGCGCCAATGCCAGCGTGTGTGCCTATAATTGTAATAATGAAAATAGCAAAACTATTTCTGACACACCTGAACCTATAGAGCTACCTTCTGCGCTTAGATTGACCATTACATTAGGTTTGTTAAAAAATAGCCAGGAGTGTTTGCTTCAGCCCAGCCTGGAGTGCCAAGTGGGAGGGGCTTGCACTTTTGGGACTTTTCTATTGGTTCCAATGCAACAGGCAAGCTCAATCAAGCACAGATAAGGTACAGTTGAAGTCGGAAGTTTACATACACCTTAGCCAAATACATTTAAACTCAGTTTTTCACAATTCCTGACATTTAATCCTCGTAAAAATCCCCTGTCTTCGGTCAGTTAGGATCACCACTTTATTTTAAGAATGTGAAATGTCAGAATAATAGTAGAGGCAAAGATTTATTACAGCTTTTATTTCTTTCATCACATTCCCAGTGGGTCAGACGTTTACATACACTCAATTAGTATTTGGTAGCATTGCCTATAAATTGTTTAACTTTGGTCCAACGTTTCGGGTAGCCTTCCACAAACTTCCCACAATAAGCTGGGTGAATTTTGGCCATTCCTCCTGACAGAGCTGGTGTAATTGAGTCAGGTTTGTAGGCCTCCTTGCTCACACATGCTTTTTCAGTTCTGCCCACACATGTTCTATAGAATTGAGGTCAGGGCTTTCTGATGACCACTCCAATACCGTTACTTTGTTGTCCTTAAGCCATTTTGCCACAACTTTGGAAGTATGCTTGGGGTCATTGTCCATTTGGAAGACCCATTTGCAACCAAGCTTTAACGTCTTGAGATGTTGCTTCAATATATCCACATAATTCCCCCTACCTCATGATGCCATCTATCTTTGTGAACTGCACCAGTCCCTCCCGCAGCAAAGCACCCCCACAACATGATGCTGCCATCTCCGTGCTTCACGGTTGTGCTGGTGTTCTTCGGCTTGCAAGCCTCCCCCATTTTCCTGGTCATTATTGCCAAACAGTTCTAATTTTGTTTCATCAGACATTTCTCCAAAAAGCATGATCTTTGTCCCCATGTGCAGTTGCAAACAGTAGTCTGGCTTTTTTATGGTGGTTTTGGAGCAATGGCTTCTTCCTTGCTGAGTGGCCTTTCAGGTTATGTCGATAGAGGACTCGTTTTACTGTGGACATAGATACTTTTGTACCTGTTTCCTCCAGTATCTTCACAAGGTCGTTTGCTGTTGTTCTGGGATTGATTTGCACTTTTCGCACCAAAGTAAGTTCATCTGTAGGAGACAGAACGCGTCTCCTTCCTGAGCAGTATGATAGCTACGTGGTCCCATGGTGTTTATACTTGCATATTATTGTTTGTATGTATGAACGTGGTAACTTCAGGAGTTTGGAAATTGCTCCCAAGGATGAACCAGACTTGTGGAGGTCTACAATTTATTTTCTGAGGTCTTGGTTCATTTTCCCATGATGTCAAGCAAAGAGGCACTGAGTTTGAAGGTAGACCTTGAAATACATCCACAGGTACACCTCCAATTGACTCAAATGGTGTCAATTAACCTATCAGAAGCTCCTAAAGCCATGACATAATTTTCTGGAATTTTCCAAACTGTTTAAAGGCACAGTCAACTTAGTGTATGTAAACTTCTGACCCACTGGAATTGTGATACAGTGAATTATAAGTGAAATAATCTGTCTGTAAACAATTGTTGGAAAAATTACTTGTGTCATGCACAAAGTAGATGTCCTAAACGACTTGCCAAAACTATAGTTTGATAATTAACAAGAAATGTGTGGAGTGGCTGAAAAACGAGTTTTAATGAGTGTATGTAAACTTCCGACTTCAACTCTATATTAAATAATGTTCAAACAGTATTTGAACTCATGTTCTGCTCTGCGAGTCCCTCTGCTATCCCCATTATTCATAAAAGCCTGTGTGTTGTTCTACCATGGTAATTTACTGCCTCCGTCTGGAGCCAGCTATGCATTATTAGATTCCCCATCTTATCAAGATTACATCCATAAATATCCATATTACTCCCGTATTTCTATTGTTTATGAAAGGTTTGGATCATTTGGAGAGGTGTTCGTACACTGTGCTATTTGATCATTCTGAAAACGTTCAACATGCAATCACATTGTTCTTCAGTGAGAGGTTGTTGTGGTGCTCAGTTCAATCCATGTGATGGAGTTTGGGATCATCTTGTGTACTACAAAGGACCAGGCCAGGGCTAATGTTTATTACTGTCATCAAGATTACGAAAGTCACGACCAACATTGGGTTGTTATTGATTTAACACTTATTTAGAATTCACTGGTGTTTCTTTAAAGAAACATACAGGGAAACATGCAGGGAGAGAAAGAACCGAGCAGCAGAGAGAGAGATTGAGTTTGCAAAAGATCATCAAGGCCAGAGAGAGAGAGAGAGAGAGAGTAAGAAAGAGAGAAAGGAAGAGAGTGAGTAGATAGAGAGGAGAGGGGCTTGAGAAAGAGAGAGCGAGTGGGAGAAATTAAGAGGGAACAAGGAAAAGAGGGAGAGCGAGAGAATGAGAGAGAGACAGAGGGGATGAGGACCAGAAAGAGTGTTAATGACTAAGATAGAAGAACAATTGAGTTCTCACTCTTCGTTTCTTTACCTTCCAACAGCTTAACCATGAGTAAAACCACGATCAACAGCTTAACCATGAGTAAAACCACTGATCAACAGCTTAACCATGAGTAAAACCACCAATCAACAGCTTAACCACGAGTGAAACCACCAATCAATAGCTTAACTATGAGTAAAACCCCCGCTCAACAGCTTAACAATGAGTAAAACCCCTGATCAATAGCTTAACCACGAGTAAAACCCCTGATCAATAACTTAACCATGAGTAAAACCCTGATCAAACTTAACCTGTAAAATCAATAACCATGAGTAAAACCCCTGATCAATAACTTAACCATGAGTAAAACCCCTGATCAATAGCTTAACCATGAGTAAAACCCCTGATCAATAGCTTAACCATGAGTAAAACCCCTGATCAATAACTTAACCATGAGTAAAACCCCTGATCAATAGCTTAACCATGAGTAAAACCCCCGCTCAACAGCTTAACCATGAGTAAAACCCCCAATCAAGCTCCTGTCCTGTGGCTGCTGTCCCAGTGCTGAAGGGCTGTGCACTGTGTTGCTGCTGCTGTGTGTTTGTGAAGTGCTTGTTGCTGGCTGCTACTTGGTATCCCGGACCCGGCCGTGGGCTGTGTGGGCCTGCACTGTGTTGCTGCTGCTTTGTGTTTGTGTAGAGCTTGTCTCTCTGCTGGCTGCTACTTGATGTCCCTGGCCCGCGGGGCCCCCTGGCAGAATTGGGCCTTAGAAGAGCCCATTGATGTGTGCCGCATTAGCATTCGATGTAGGCGAGCCTCCGCAAACAGTTCGGGCTCCGGTTTCACGCTACCTACCCTAAGAGTTTCCCACTGGATCCACTCTCAAGGGTCTGAAACGCCACCATCCTCTTGCTGCATACGCAATGAGAGTGGATAAAGGAAGCTAAAGAAGTGTTTGTCCTTGACTAAATAGCAGAGCCATTTGGATTGATGTGGTCCCCTAGCTGGAGTCAGGCCGGGTCACAACAGAACAACAGGACATTAGCTAGAGTGATGGAGTCAGGCCGGGTCACAACATAACAACAGGACATTAGCTAGAGTGATGGAGTCAGGCCGGGTCACAACAGAACAACAGGACATTAGCTAGAGTGATGGAGTCAGGCCGGGTCACAACAGAACAACAGGACATTAGCTAGAGTGATGGAGTCAGGCCGGGTCACAACAGAACAACAGGACATTAGCTAGAGTGATGGAGTCAGGCCGGGTCACAACAGAACAACAGGACATTAGCTAGAGTGATGGAGTCAGGCCGGGTCACAACAGAACAACAGGACATTAGCTAGAGTGATGGAGTCAGGCCGGGTCACAACAGAACAACAGGACATTAGCTAGAGTGATGGAGTCAGGCCGGGTCACAACAGAACAACAGGACATTAGCTAGAGTGATGGAGTCAGGCCGGGTCACAACAGAACAACAGGACATTAGCTAGAGTGATGGAGTCAGGCCGGGTCACAACAGAACAACAGGACATTAGCTTGAGTGATGGAGTCAGGCCGGGTCACAACAGAACAACAGGACATTAGCTGGAGTGATGGAGTCAGGCCGGGTCACAACAGAACAACAGGACATTAGCTAGAGTGATGGAGTCAGGCCGGGTCACAACAGAACAACAGGACATTAGCTAGAGTGATGGAGTCAGGCCGGGTCACAACAGAACAAATCAAAATCAAAATCAAATCAAATTTATTTATATAGCCCTTCATACATCAGCTGAAATCTCAAAGTGCTGTACAGAAACCCAGCCTAAAACCCCAAACAGCAGGCAATGCAGGTGTAGAAGCACAACAGGATATTAGCTTGAGTGATGGAGTCACATCTGGGCCAGGATTGGTTGTTCCTCTGTGATGTAATCTTACTGTGTCATAATGCCATAGCACATCTTCACAAATCCCCACAGAAACACTACAGCACATGAATGCCCCTGCCACAGAGAGACATTTGATCTTTCTCTCTCTCCATCTAACTATATATATATATATATACAGTTCATCTGTGCCACCGACATATTTCAAAGTGAGTTGTTCTGACATTACTACGATGCAGTGCTCAAAGATCTATTCATTACTGCCTGAAGACATTTCCTTTCTTCCGTTTTGGAGCCGGGAAAAGCGTCTTTTGAATTCTGCAAATGCATGCTGCTGTTCATATTAATTGCATATTTAGTTAGCAACGGCAAGTTGTCTGGAGATGAAGTTGTAACATTACAGCCATTCAACATCAAACAACATCAAACATCCTTGTCTGCTATGAGTCCATTTCAATAATGATGAGTCAGACTTATAGTTGAGTGAAACATCATACTGACATTCAAAGATGTTGTTATGTTTACGCAATTTATTATGTTTATGCGATTGAGGAAGTGTGTGTGTGTGTGTGTTTGCACATATTAACGTGTGTGTGTGTGTCTGTGTGATGCAGTACTCTTCGCTATGTCCTTCCAACTTGCTGTAAGGACCTGTGTGACTGTGTATGCTACAGTGTGACTGTGTGTATGCTACAGTGTGACTGTGTGTATGCTACAGTGTGACTGTGTGTATGCTACAGTGTGACTGTGGAGATATGTGTAGGAGATAACAGCCAGCGTGGATTCACCAGTCTCCTCCTCCGTCTCCTCCCCCGTCTCTACCAATCTATCTCCCCGTCTCCTCCTCCGTCTCCTCCCCCGTCTCTACCAATCTACCTCCCTCGTCTCTACCAATCTACCTCCCCGTCTCCTCCCCGTCTCCTCCCCGTCTCCTCCCCAGTCCTCCCTCGTCTCCCAATCTACCTTCCCCGTCTCCTCCCTGTCTCCTCCCCGTCTTCTCCCATCTCTCAATCTACCTCCCCGTCTCCCCAGTCTCCTCCCCGTCTCTACCAATCTACCTCCCTCATCCCCAATCTCCTCCCCAGTCTCCTCCCCGTCTTCTCCCCGTCTCTCTCCCCGTCTCTCCCAGTCTCCTCCCCGTCTTACCAATCCCCGTCTCTCCTCCCCGTCTCTCCTCCCCGTCTCCTCCCCAGTCTCCTCCCCGTCTTCTCCCCGTCTCCTCCCCGTCTCCTCCCCAGTCTCCTCCCCAGTCTCTCCCTGTCTCCTCCCTGTCTCCTCCCCAGTCTTCTCCCCAGTCTCTCCCCGTCTCCTCCCCGTCTCCTCCCCAGTCTCCTCCCCGTCTTCTCCCCGTCTCCTCCCCGTCTCCTCCCCAGTCTCCTCCCCAGTCTCCTCCCCGTCTTCTCCCCGTCTCCTCCCCAGTCTCCTCCCCGTCTTCTCCCCGTCTCATCCCCGTCTCCTCCCCGTCTCCTCCCCGTCTCCTCCCCGTCTCCTCCCCAGTCTCCTCCCCGTCTTCTCCCCGTCTCCTCCCAGTCTCCTCCCCGTCTTCTCCCCAGTCTCCTCCCCAGTCTCCTCCCCGTCTCCTCCCCGTCTCTCCAATCGTCTCTCCCCAGTCTCCTCCCCGTCTTCTACCTGCCCGTCTCCTCCCCGTCTCCTCCCCGTCTCTCCCAATCTACCTCCCCGTCTCTCCCCAATCTACCTCCCCGTCTCCTCCCCGTCTCTCCCAATCTCCTCCCTCGTCTCCCCAGTCTCCTCCCGTCTTCTCCCCGTCTCCTCCCCGTCTCCTCCCCGTCTCCCCAGTCTACCTCCCTCGTCTCTCCCCAATCTACCTCCCCGTCTCCTCCCCGTCTCTCCCCAATCTACCTCCCCGTCTCCCTCCCCCGTCTCTCCCCAGTCTACCTCCCCGTCTCCTCCCGTCTCTCCCCAATCTACCTCCCTCGTCTCTACCAATCTACCTCCCCGTCTCCTCCCCGTCTCCTCCCCGTCTCTACCAATCTACCTCCCTCGTCTCTACCAATCTACCTCCCCGTCTCCTCCCCGTCTCCTCCCCGTCTCTACCAATCTACCTCCCTCGTCTCTACCAATCTACCTCCCCGTCTCCTCCCCGTCTCTACCAATCTACCTCCCTCGTCTCTACCAATCTACCTCCCCGTCTCCTCCCCGTCTCCTCCCCCGTCTCTACCAATCTACCTCCCTCGTCTCTCCCAATCTACCTCCCCGTCTCCTCCCCGTCTCTACCAATCTACCTCCCCCTTGTCTCTACCAATCTACCTCCCTTGTCTCTACCAATCTACCTCCCCGTCTCCTCCCCCGTCTCTACCAATCTACCTCCCTCGTCTCTACCAATCTACCTCCCCGTCTCCTCCCCGTCTCTACCAATCTACCTCCCTCGTCTCTACCAATCTACCTCCCCGTCTCCTCCCCGTCTCCTCCCCCGTCTCTACCAATCTACCTCCCTCGTCTCTACCAATCTACCTCCCCGTCTCCTCCCTCGTCTCTACCAATCTACCTCCCTTGTCTCTACCAATCTACCTCCCTTGTCTCTACCAATCTACCTCCCCGTCTCTTCCCCGTCTCCTCCCCCGTTTCTACCAATCTACCTCCCTCGTCTCTACCAATCTACCTCCCTTGTCTCTACCAATCTACCTCCCCGTCTCTTCCCCGTCTCCTCCCCCGTTTCTACCAATCTACCTCCCTCGTCTCTACCAATCTACCTCCCCGTCTCCTCCCCCATCTCTACCAATCTACCTCCCCCTATCTACCAATCTACCTCCCCGTCTCGTCCCCGTCTCCTCCCCCGTCTCTACCAATCTACCTCCCCGTCTCCTCCTCCGTCTCCTCTCCCGTCTCCTCTCCCGTCTCTACCAATCTACCTCCCCGTCTCCTCCATATCTCCTCCTCCGTCTCCTCCCCCGTCTCTACCAATCTAACTCCCCGTCTCCTCCCCCGTCTCCTCCTCCGTCTCCTCCCCCGTCTCTACCAATCTACCTCCCCGTCTCTACCAATCTACCTCCCCGTCTCCTCCCCGTCTCCTCCTCTGTCTCCTCCCCCGTCTCTACCAATCCTCCTCCCCGTCTCCTCCCCCGTCTCTACCAATCTACCTCCCCCGTCTCTACCAATCTACCTCCCCGTCTCCTCCTCCGTCTCCTCTCCCGTCTCTACCAATCTACCTCCCCGTCTTCTCCCCTGTCTCTACCAGCCTTCTCCTCCATCTCCTCCCCCGTCTCCTCCCCCGTCTCCTTCCCCGTCTCCTTTCCCCATCTCTACCCGTCCCTTCCCTCATCTCCTCCTACCGTCTCCCTCAGTCTCTACCCCACCTGCCTCACCTATCTGTGCCCTCTCCTCCATTCACTGTCATTACAGGTCTTATAGTTAGAAATAACCAAGCCAGTCTGTCATACAGCCTGAACCCCTTCACTACAGATACTGTGTGCTTCACCCTCCTTTGGGAGGCATCCAATTCTCTGCCCACCAGTTTCACTTTCCCTCACAAATTGGAATCAAATATGTATCACTATGTAGACTACAGTATGTATTGACTCAATGTGTATCACTATGTAGACTACAGTATGTACTGACTCAATGTGTATCACTATGTAGACTACAGTATGTACTGACTCAATGTGTATCACTATGTAGACTACAGTATGTACTGACTCACTGTGTATCACTATGTAGACTACAGTATGTACTGACTCACTGTGTATCACTATGTAGACTACAGTATGTACTGACTCACTGTGTATCACTATGTAGACTACAGTATGTACTGACTCACTGTGTATCACTGTGTAGAGTACAGTATGGACTGACTCACTGTGTATCACTATGTAGACTACAGTATGTATTGACTCACTGTGTATCACTATGTAGACTACAGTATGTACTGACTCACTGTGTATCACTATGTAGACTACAGTATGTATTGACTCACTATGTAGACTACAGTATGTACTGGCTCACTATGTAGACTACAGTATGTACTGACTCACTATGTAGACTACAGTATGTACTGACTCACTATGTAGACTACAGTATGTACTGACTCACTATGTATCACTATGTAGACTACAGTATGTACTGACTCACTATGTATCACTATGTAGACTACAGTATGTACTGACTCACTGTGTAGACTACAGTATGTACTGACTCACTATGTAGACTACAGTGTGTACTGACTCAATGTGTATAACTATGTAGACTACACTATGTTCTGACTCACTATGTAGACTACAGTATGTACTGACTCACTATGTATCACTATGTAGACTACAGTATGTACTGACTCACTATGTAGACTACAGTGTGTACTGACTCAATGTGTATCACTATGTAGACTACAGTATGTACTGACTCACTATGTAGACTACAGTATGTACTGACTCACTATGTATCACTATGTAGACTACAGTATGTACTGACTCACTGTGTATCACTATGTAGACTACAGTATGTACTGACTCACTGTGTAGACTACACTATGTACTGACTAAATGTGTATCACTATGTAGACTACAGTATGTACTGACTCACTGTGTAGACTAGGGTGTGTACTGACTCACTGACTCAAAGTGTTGGAGTAGAAAGTAAAAGTGCAATATGTTCCATGTAAAAAAAGCTAACGTTAAGTTCCTTGCTCAGAACATGGTTCCTTTTAACATGAGTCTTCAATGTTCCCAGTGAAGATGTTTTTGGCTTGTAGTTATTATAGGAATTATGGCGTGTCGACTATTTCTTTCTATACCATTTGTATTTCATAGACCTTTGACTATTGTATGTTCTTATAAGCACTTTAGTATTGCCAGCCTAATCTCTGGAGTTGATATGCTTGAAGTCATAAACAGCGCTGTGCTTCAAACATTGCTAAGAGCTGTTGTCGAACGCAGTGAAGTGTTGTTTGAATGAATGCTTACGAGCGTGCTGCTGCCTACCACCGTCAGACCGATCTATCAAATATCAAATCATAGACTTAATTATAGTAAACACACTGAAATACGAGCCTTAGGTCATTAAATATGGTCAAATCCGGAAACTATAATTTTGAAAACAAAACGTTTATTCTTTCAGTGAAATACGGAACCGTTCTGTATTTTATCGGACGGGTGCCAACCCTAAGTCTAAATATTGCTGTTACGTTGCACATCCTTCAATGTTATGTCATTATTGTGTACAATTCTGGCAAATTAATTACGGTCTTTGCTAGGAAGTAATCCTGTCTTCATACAGTTCGTAACGAGCCAGACGGCCCAAGCCGCTGCATATACCCTGACTCTGCTTGTACGAGAGAGAAGTGACACAATTTCCCTAGTTTAATATTGCCTGCTAACATGCATTTATTTTAACTAAATATGCAGGTTTAAAAATATATACTTCTCTGTATTGATTTTAAGGAAGGCATTGATGTTTATGGTTAGGTACATTTGTGCAACGATTGTGCTTTTTTCGCGAATGTGCTTTTGTTAAATCATCACCCATTTGGCGAGGTTGAAGTAGGCTGTGATTGGATGATAAATTAACAGGCACCACTTTGATTATATGCAACGCAGGACAAGCTAGTTAACCTAGTAATGTCATCAACCATAGTAATGTCATAAACCATGTGTAGTTAACTAGTGATTATGTGAAGATTGTTTTTATAAGATACGTTTAATGCTAGCTAGCAACTTACCTTGGCTTCTTGCAGCCACAAGGTCCTTTTGATGCTGCACTCATGTAACAAGTGGTCAGCATGCCACGCAGTCTCCTCGTGGATTGCGATGTAATCGTGCCTCTACACCTGCATCGCTTGCTGTTTGGGGTTTTAGGCTAGGTTTCTGTACAGCACTTTGAGATATCAGCTGATGTAAGAAGGGCTATATAAATACATTTGATTTGATAATCGACCATAATCGGCATCCAAAAAGGCAGATTACCAATTGTTATGAAACTCAGCCATGCCGATTAATTGGTCGACCTCTACTACAGAGGGTAGTGCGTACGGCCCAGTACATCACAGAGGCCAAGCTTCCTGCCATCCAGGACCTCTCTACCAGGCGGTGTCAGAGTAAGGCCCTAAAATTGTTGCAAGACTCCAGCCACCCTAGTCATAGACTGTTTTCTCTGCTACCGCACGGCAGGCGCTACCAGAGCGCCAAGTCTAGGTCCAAGAGGCTTCTAAACAGCTTCTACCCGCAAGCCATAAGACTCCCGAACAGCTAATCAAATGGCTACCCAGACTATTTGCATTGCCTCCCCCCTTCTACGCTGCTGCTACTCTCTGTTATTATCTATGCACTCTACCTACATGTACATATTACCTCAATTACCTCAACACCGGTGCCCCGCACATTGACTCTGTACCGGTACCCCCTGTAAATAGCCTCGACATTGACTCTGTACCAGTACCCCCTGTTTATAGCCTCCACATTGACTCTGTACCGGTACCCCCTGTATATAGCCTCCACATTGACT
>NC_068437.1:50540287-50622787 GCF_023373465.1 Oncorhynchus keta | reverse complement strand
GACCAGAGCCCTGTATAGTGCATTACCTTCGACCAGAGCCCTGTATAGTGCACTACCTTCGACCAGAGCCCTGTATAGTGCATTACCTTCGACCAGAGCCCTGTATAGTGCATTACCTTCGACCAGAGCCCTGTATAGTGCACTACCTTCGACCAGAGCCCTGTATAGTGCATTACCTTCGACCAGAGCCCTGTATAATGCATTACCTTCGACCAGAGCTCTGTATAGTGCACTACCTTCGACCAGAGCTCTGTATAGTGCATTACCTTCGACCAGAGCCCTGTATAGTGCATTACCTTCGACCAGAGCCCTGTATAGTGCATTACATACGACCAGAGCCCTGTATAGTGCATTACCTTCGACCAGAGCTCTGTATAGTGCACTACCTTCGACCAGAGCCCTGTATAGTGCATTACCTTCGACCAGAGCCCTGTATAGTGCATTACCTTCGACCAGAGCCCTGTATAGTGCATTACCTTCGACCAGAGCCCTGTATAGTGCATTACCTTCGACCAGAGCCCTGTATAGTGCATTACCTTCGACCAGAGCTCTGTATAGTGCATTACCTTCGACCAGAGCTCTGTATAGTGCATTACCTTCGACCAGAGCCCTGTATAGTGCATTACCTTCGACCAGAGCCCTGTATAGTGCATTACATACGACCAGAGCCCTGTATAGTGCATTACCTTCGACCAGAGCTCTGTATAGTGCACTACCTTCGACCAGAGCCCTGTATAGTGCATTACCTTCGACCAGAGCCCTGTATAGTGCATTACCTTCGACCAGAGCCCTGTATAGTGCATTACCTTCGACCAGAGCCCTGTATAGTGCATTACCTTCGACCAGAGCCCTGTATAGTGCATTACCTTCGACCAGAGCCCTGTATAGTGCATTACCTTCGACCAGAGCCCTGTATAGTGCATTACCTTCGACCAGAGCCCTATATAGTGCATTACCTTCGACCAGAGCCCTGTATAGTGCATTACCTTCGACCAGAGCCCTGTATAGTGCATTACCTTCGACCAGAGCCCTATATAGTGCATTACCTTCGACCAGAGCCCTGTATAGTGCATTACCTTCGACCAGAGCCCTGTATAGTGCACTACCTTCGACCAGAGCCCTGTATAGTGTTATACCTTCGACCAGAGCCCTGTATAGTGCACTACCTTCGACCAGAGCCCTGTATAGTGTTATACCTTCGACCAGAGCCCTGTATAGTGCACTACCTTCGACCAGAGCCCTATATAGTGCACTACCTTCGACCAGAGCCCTATATAGTGGACTACCTTCGACCAGAGCCCTATATAGTGCACTACCTTCGACCAGAGCCCTATATAGTGCACTACCTTCGACCAGAGCCCTATATAGTGGACTACCTTCGACCAGAGCCCTGTATCGACCAGTGCCCTATATAGCGCACTACCTTGGACCAGAGCCCTGTATAGTGCACTACCTTCGACCAGAGCCCTGTATAGTGGACTACCTTCGACCAGAGCCCTGTATAGTGCTATACCTTCGACCAGAGCCCTGTATAGTGCATTACCTTCGACCAGAGCCCTGTAAGTGCATTACCTTCGACCAGAGCCCTGTATAGTGCATTACCTTCGACCAGAGCCCTGTATAGTGCACTACCTTCGACCAGAGCCCTGTATAGTGCACTACCTTCGACCAGAGCCCTGTATAGTGTACTACCTTCGACCAGAGCCCTGTATAGTGCACTACCTTCGACCAGAGCCCTATATAGTGGACTACCTTCGACCAGAGCCCTATATAGTGCACTACCTTCGACCAGAGCCCTATATAGTGGACTACCTTCGACCAGAGCCCTATATAGTGCACTACCTTCGACCAGAGCCCTATATAGTGGACTACCTTCGACCAGAGCCCTATATAGTGGACTACCTTCGACCAGAGCCCTGTATAGTGCACTACCTTCGACCAGAGCCCTGTATAGTGCACTACCTTCGACCAGAGCCCTGTATAGTGCACTACCTTCGACCAGAGCCCTGTATAGTGTACTACCTTCGACCAGAGCCCTGTATAGTGCACTACCTTCGACCAGAGCCCTGTATAGTGCACTACCTTCGACCAGAGCCCTATATAGTGCACTACCTTCGACCAGAGCCCTATATAGTGGACTACCTTCGACCAGAGCCCTATATAGTGCACTACCTTCCAACAGAGCCCTATATAGTGGACTACCTTCGACCAGAGCCCTATATAGTGCACTACCTTCGACCAGAGCCCTGTATAGTGCATTACCTTCGACCAGAGCCCTGTATAGTGCATTACATACGACCAGAGCCCTGTATAGTGCATTACCTTCGACCAGAGCTCTGTATAGTGCATTACCTTCGACCAGAGCCTTGTATAGTGCATTACCTTCGACCAGAGCCCTATATAGTGCATTACCTTCGACCAGAGCTCTGTATAGTGCATTACCTTCGACCAGAGCCCTGTATAGTGCATTACCTTCGACCAGAGCCCTATATAGTGCATTACCTTCGACCAGAGCCCTGTATAGTGCATTACGTTCGACCAGAGCCCTGTATAGTGCACTACCTTCGACCAGAGCCCTGTATAGTGTTATACCTTCGACCAGAGCCCTGTATAGTGCACTACCTTCGACCAGAGCCCTGTATAGTGTTATACCTTCGACCAGAGCCCTGTATAGTGCACTACCTTCGACCAGAGCCCTATATAGTGCACTACCTTCGACCATAGCCCTATATAGTGGACTACCTTCGACCAGAGCCCTATATAGTGCACTACCTTCGACCAGAGCCCTATATAGTGCACTACCTTCGACCAGAGCCCTATATAGTGGACTACCTTCGACCAGAGCCCTATGTAGTGCACTACCTTCGACCAGAGCCCTATATAGTGGACTACCTTTGACCAGAGCCCTATATAGTGCACTACCTTCGACCAGAGCCCTATATAGTGCACTACCTTCGACCAGAGCCCTGTATAGTGCACTACCTTCGACCAGAGCCCTGTATAGTGCTATACCTTCGACCAGAGCCCTGTATAGTGCATTACCTTCGACCAGAGCCCTGTATAGTGCATTACCTTCGACCAGAGCCCTGTATAGTGCACTACCTTCGACCAGAGCCCTGTATAGTGCACTACCTTCGACCAGAGCCCTGTATAGTGCATTACCTTCGACCAGAGCCCTGTATAGTGCACTACCTTCGACCAGAGCCCTGTATAGTGCACTACCTTCGACCAGAGCCCTGTATAGTGCACTACCTTCGACCAGAGCCCTATATAGTGCACTACCTTCGACCAGAGCCCTATATAGTGGACTACCTTCGACCAGAGCCCTATATAGTGCACTACCTTCCAACAAAGCCCTATATAGTGGACTACCTTCGACCAGAGCCCTATATAGTGCACTACCTTCGACCAGAGCCCTATATAGTGGACTACCTTCGACCAGAGCCCTGTATAGTGCACTACCTTCGACCAGAGCCCTGTATAGTGCATTACCTTCGACCAGAGCCCTGTATAGTGTACTACCTTCGACCAGAGCCCTGTATAGTGCACTACCTTCGACCAGAGCCCTGTATAGTGCACTACCTTCGACCAGAGCCCTATATAGTGCACTACCTTCGACCAGAGCCCTATATAGTGGACTACCTTCGACCAGAGCCCTATATAGTGCACTACCTTCCACCAGAGCCCTATATAGTGGACTACCTTCGACCAGAGCCCTGTATAGTGCACTACCTTCGACCAGAGCCCTATATAGTGCACTACCTTCGACCAGAGCCCTGTATAGTGCACTACCTTCGACCAGAGCCCTGTATAGTGCATTACCTTCGACCAGAGCCCTGTATAGTGCACTAGCCCTTGCACGACCCAGAGCCCTGTATAGTGCACTACCTTCGACCAGAGCCCTATATAGTGCACTACCTTCGACCAGAGCCCTGTATAGTGCACTACCTTCGACCAGAGCCCTGTATAGTGTACTACCTTCGACCAGAGCCCTGTATAGTGCACTACCTTCGACCAGAGCCCTGTATAGTGCACTACCTTCGACCAGAGCCCTGTATAGTGCACTACCTTCGACCAGAGCCCTGTATAGTGCACTACCTTCGACCAGAGCCCTATATAGTGCACTACCTTCGACCAGAGCCCTATATAGTGGACTACCTTCGACCAGAGCCCTATATAGTGCACTACCTTCCACCAGAGCCCTATATAGTGGACTACCTTCGACCAGAGCCCTATATAGTGCACTACCTTCGACCAGAGCCCTATATAGTGGACTACCTTCGACCAGAGCCCTGTATAGTGCACTACCTTCGACCAGAGCCCTGTATAGTGCACTACTTTCGGGTGACATTTTGGACACAAGCAGTGTACAGCTTGGTTGGTGCAACTCAGGCTGTGTAGGTTTTATTTTAGAAATAAACCCATACTGTTTGCTGTTGGAAGATTACACTGTTATATAAAATAGTAATCTGGTAATCAGGATGTTCAACTCCCACATTTCTGGTTATCTTCAAAATGGTGCAAGGGAGGTGTTTTTCATATTTTTCATGTGTTACAATACCTGCGCCCAAGATATATTTCATATCAGCTTTTCAGCTTTCCAAGTTTTCCATATGATGTAGGTGATTAAATTGATATTATATCACCATGCATACATACACACTGTGGTGTTGGATAACCCTGGTCTGACATGATGTCATCTATTTTCACAGTGCTCTTTTAGCATCTACCTTTACACATACTGTATTCCTGTGTGAGTCAGACTAGCGCTGTAGTGGAAGGTGTTCTAACAATACACCTACACATTACGGTGAGCCGTGGGTCCAACACTGTGACTGGGCCAGAAACAGCTAGTGGACGGATGTTGACTCAGGTCTCATAGGCCTGGGCCCAGCCAGAGCTAATTGCTCATTGCTATTCTGAACACACACTGTTTTTAAAGAGGGGGGGTTTGCACTGAGGCCATGTGTCAGCAGTGAATAGAGACAGCCTAAGAACAGGGCTCTCTATCTATTGCTTAAAAATCGGTCCTTTCCTCGTCTCCTTCCCTTAATCTGCCTTCTCCTCATTCCCTTAATCTGCCCTTTCCTCATCTCCTTCCCTTAATCTGCATTGATTAGGAAAGACATGAAAGTTGAAAACAATCTGGTGGACACTCATGATGGAAACCAAGCCTAGCTATCAATGACAAGCCTATTTCAGTTTACTTCCTGTCTGAATTGCCTGAGTTGAAATTGAACTGACCCTGACCCTGGTGCTTAACTGAGGAGGATTTGTGGTTCAATGTCTCAAAGAGACTGTACAAGATGAGAGGAAGGTCATCATGGTGATGGATCCACATGACTATACATGTTTCCACTTCAGAGGGTTTTGGTCAGGCACTCAGTAGTCAAGACAAACACAAGGCAGTCTTTGTTTTGTTCACTTCAGAGCCTTGGGGAGGAAGACACTTGTTCTTTTACCATTTTGTCACAAAATCAAATACTGTAACAACAACCTCAGACACAGGTCTTAAAAAATAAAATACTGTAACAACAACCTCAGACACAGGTCTTAAAAAATAAAATACAAACTAGGCCAGACAAGAACCCAAGTCCACAAAGTGGAACCTCTTAGGAGATCTACTAATCTGATTTGAAGAGCTTGTTAGAACTTGTTTTTGTTATTATTTATTTATTGGTGTAATTTTCTCCATATTTAACCCCTTATGGGAGTAACACTGACTGTGATTTATTGAGTTGGAGTTGGTTTAATTAATAGTTAAAGAGGTTCAGATGTGAATTGAGATTTAATAGAGAGAAAACAACTCAGCTTGATGCCCGTTTTAGAGATGTCCATAAAAATATCTATCACCCTCCCTGCTGCCGGTGGACCTGTGGTATCCTAGACAGACCCACCACCCCCTCCCATCCTACTGTCTGATCTAATTCCACTGATCAAAGAAGATCGTGATTCCTCCCTTATGGTTAGAGATCACTTTATTTCCCCTTAGGCTTGTCAAAGAATAATCTGCAACCCAGTTGACGTGGTGTCTGTTTGTTGTGTTGCTGCTACTGTGTGGCTGGGTTGTGGAAAATCACCATATCACTTTAGCTATGAAGGCTTTGGGAGACCAGAGTCCCTGTTTGATTCCTCCTATAGTTTCTAAGAATCATCTGAGATCCAGCTGCTTGAAAAATGTAGGATAAATACAACTTTAAAAGTGGTTCCTTCAAATCCTGCTGTTCCTCAACCCTCCACTGGTTCCTTCAACACTGCTGTTCCTCAACCCTCCACTGGTTCCTTCAACCCTGCTGTTCCTCAACCCTCCACTGGTTCCTTCAACCCTGCTGTTCCTCAACCCTCCACTGGTTCCTTCAACCCTGCTGTTCCTCAACCCTCCACTGGTTCCTTCAACCCTGCTGTTCCTCAACCCTCCACTGGTTCCTTCAACCCTGCTGTTCCTCAACCCTCCACTGGTTCCTTCAACCCTGCTGTTCCTCAACCCTCCACTGGTTCCTTCAACCCTGCTGTTCCTCAACACTCCACTGGTTCCTTCAACCCTGCTGTTCCTCAACCCTCCACTGGTTCCTTCAATCCTGCTGTTCCTCAACAATCCACTGGTTCCTTCCATCCTGCTGTTCTTTTCTTTTTCTCCTCCTTTCCCATTATCCTGCCTTCTGTCTGCCTGCTCCTGGCCTAGCCTGGTCTGTGTGTGTGTGGTTGTGTGTGGTTTGTTGTGTGTGGTTTGGTGTGTGTGTGTGTGTGTGTGTGGTTGTGCATGTGTGTGTGGTTGTGAATGTGTGTGGCTGTGTGTTGTGGTTGTGTTTAGTTGTATGTATGTATGTGTGTGTGTTCCTCAACCCTGTGTTCCTTGTGCTGTTGTCAACCCTGTGTGTTCCTTGTGCTGTTGTCAACCCTCCGTGGTTCCTTCAACCATGCTGTTCCTCGTGCGTCCACTGCGTGCGTGCGTGCGTGTTGTGTCTGCTCCCAGCCTGTTTTTGTACTCCACTGTTCCTTTCTTCTGTTCCTCAACCTTGCCTGGCCTATCAAGTGACTGTGTCCTCAACCCTGACTGTGTATTTAATATAATAATATATAATATAATAATATAATAATATAATATAATATAATATAATATAATATAATAATTATTATATAATATAATAATATAATATATATAATATATATAATCCTATTTATATATCCTGCCTTCTTCTGCCCCTGGCCTAGCCTGGTCTGGCCTATCTGTAAGTTTGTGTGTGGTTTGTAAGTGACTGTGTATGTTCTTCTGTGTGTGCCTTGCCTGGCCTATCTGTAAGTTGTATGTATGATGTATGTATGTATGTATGTATGTATGTATGTATTATGTCCCGTGTGTATGCCTGTATGCCTATCTGTATGTGTGTGACTGTGTGTGTGTGTGACTGTGTATTTCTTCTCCCGGCCTTGCCTGGCCTATCTGTAAGTGACTGTGTGTAAGTGACTGTGTATTTCTTCTCCCGGCCTTGCCTGGCCTATCTGTATGTGACTGTGTGTAAGTGACTGTGTATTTCTTCTCCCGGCCTTGCCTGGCCTATCTGTAATGACTGTATGTGTATGTATGACTGTGTATTTGTTCTCCCGGCCTTGCCTGGCCTATGTATCTGTAAGTGACTGTGTGTAAGTGACTGTGTATTTCTTCTCCCGGCCTTGCCTGGCCTATCTGTAAGTGACTGTGTGTATGTATGTGTATGTGACTGTGTATTTCTTCTCCCGGCCTTGCCTGGCCTATCTGTAATGACTGTGTGTAAGTGACTGTGTATTTCTTCTCCCGGCCTTGCCTGGCCTATCTGTAAGTGACTGTGTGTAAGTGACTGTGTATTTCTTCTCCCGGCCTTGCCTGGCCTATCTGTAATGACTGTGTGTAAGTGACTGTGTATTTCTTCTCCCGGCCTTGCCTGGCCTATCTGTAAGTGACTGTGTGACAGGACAACCAGATGAGACCAGTCCAACCGGAGCGTCTACAGGTTCCACCTGGGACGGCAATCTGGCACAGGACAGGAAATCAAAAACAGGAAATGACAAAACAGATAGAGAGCAAGGTCACAATCAGATCCAGCCACTGGAACAATCAGATCCAGTCTACAGAACAATCAGATCCAGCCTAATGGAACAATCAGATCCAGCCTAATGGAACAATCAGATCCAGCCTAATGGAACAATCAGATCCAGCCTAATGGAACAATCAGATCCAGTCTACAGAACAATCAGAACCCATCTACTGGAACTATCAGATCCAGCCTACTGGAACAATCAGATCCAGCCCAATGGAACAATCAGATCCAGTGACAGAACAATCAGATCCAGCCTACTGGAACAATCAGATCCAGCCTACTGGAACAATCAGATCCAGCCTGTGGAACTGATCAGATCCAGCCTACTGGAACTTCAGATCCAGCCTACTGGAACAATCAGATCCAGTCTACAGAACAATCAGAACCCATCTACTGGAACTATCAGATCCAGCCTAATGGAACAATCAGATCCAGCCCAATGGAACAATCAGATCCAGTCTACAGAACAATCAGAACCCATCTACTGGAACTATCAGATCCAGCCTACTGGAACAATCAGATCCAGTCTACAGAACAATCAGAACCCATCTACTGGAACTATCAGATCCAGCCTACTGGAACAATAAGATACAGCCTACTGGAACAATCAGATACAGCCTAATGGAACAATCAGAACCCATCTACTGGAACTATCAGATCCAGCCTACTGGAACAATCAGATCCAGTCTACAGAACAATCAGAACCCATCTACTGGAACTATCAGATCCAGCCTAATGGAACAATCAGATCCAGCCTACTGGAACAATCAGATCCAGCCTACTGGAACAATCAGATCCAGTCTACTGGAACAATCAGAACCCATCTACTGGAACTATCAGATCCAGCCTAATGGAACTATCAGATCCAGCCTACTGGAACTATCAGATCCAGCCTACTGGAACAATCAGATCCAGTCTACAGAACAATCAGAACCAATCTACTGGAACTATCAGATCCAGCCTAATGGAACAATCAGATCCAGCCTAATGGAACAATCAGATCCAGCCTAATGGAACAATCAGATCCAGCCTAATGGAACAATCAGATCCAGCCCAATGGAACAATCAGATCCAGTCTACAGAACAATCAGATCCAGCCTACTGGAACAATCAGATCCAGCCTACTGGAACAATCAGAACCCATCTACTGGAACTATCAGATCCAGCCCAATGGAACAATCAGATCCAGTCTAGAGAACAATCAGAACCCATCTACTGGAACTATCAGATCCAGCCTAATGGAACAATCAGATCCAGCCTAATGGAACAATCAGATCCAGTCTACAGAACAATCAGATCCAGCCTAATGGAACAATCAGATCCAGCCTAATGGAACAATCAGATCCAGTCTACAGAACAATCAGATCCAGCCTACTGGAACAATCAGATCCAGCCCAATGGAACAATCAGATCCAGTCTACAGAACAATCAGAACCCATCTACTGGAACTATCAGATCCAGCCTACTGGAACAATCAGATCCAGCCCAATGGAACAATCAGATCCAGTCTAGAGAACAATCAGAACCCATCTACTGGAACTATCAGATCCAGCCTAATGGAACAATCAGATCCAGCCTAATGGAACAATCAGATCCAGTCTACAGAACAACCAGAACCCATCTACTGGAATAATCAGATCCAGCCTACTGGAATAATCAGATCCAGCCTACTGGAATAATCAGATCCAGCCTACTGGAACAATCAGATACAGCCTACAGAACAATCAGATCCAGTCTACTGGAATAATCAGATCCAGCCTACTGGAACTATCAGATCCAGCCTACTGGAACAATCAGATCCAGTCTACTGGAACAATCAGATCCAGTCTACTGGAATAATCAGATCCAGTCTACTGGAACAATCAGATCCAGTCTACTGGAACAATCAGATCCAGTCTACTGGAATAATCAGATCCAGCCTACTGGAACAATCAGATCCAGTCTACAGAGCAATCAGATCCAGTCTACAGAGCAATCAGATCCAGCCTGCTGGAACAATCAGATCCAGCCTACAAAACAATCAGATCCAGTCTACTGGAACAATCAGATCCAGTCTACAGAACAACCAGATCCAGCCTACTGGAACAATCAGATCCAGTCTAATGGAACAATCAGATCCAGCCTACTGGAACAATCAGATCCAGTCTACTGGAACAATCAGATCTGACACGGTATCTGACACGGTATCTGACACGGTATCTGTCACGGTATCTGTCACGGTATCTGACTCGGTATTTGTCATGGTATCTAACACGGTATCTGACACGGTATCTGACTCGGTATTTGTCATGGTATCTAACACGGTATCTGACACTGTATCTGTCACGGTATCTGACACGGTATCTGACACTGTATCTGTCACGGTATCTGACACTATCTGTCACGGTATCTGACACGGTATCTGTCACGGTATCTGTCACGGTATCTGACACTGTATCTGTCACGGTATCTGACACTATCTGTCACGGTATCTGACACGGTATCTGTCACGGTATCTGACACGGTATCTGACACTGTATCTGTCACGGTATCTGACACGGTATCTGTCACGGTATCTGACACGGTATCTGACACGGTATCTGTCACGGTATCTGTCACGGTATCTGACACTGTATCTGTCACGGTATCTGACACTGTATCTGTCACGGTATCTGACACGGTATCTGTCACGGTATCTGACACTGTATCTGACACTGTATCTGTCACGGTATCTGACACGGTATCTGTCACGGTATCTGACACGGTATCTGACACTGTATCTGTCACGGTATCTGACACGGTATCTGTCATCTGACACTGTATCTGTCACGGTATCTGACACGGTATCTGACACTGTATCTGTCACGGTATCTGACACGGTATCTGACACGGTATCTGTCACGGTATCTGTCACGGTATCTGTCACGGTATCTGACACGGTATCTGACACGGTATCTGACACGGTATCTGTCACGGTATCTGACACTGTATCTGTCACGGTATCTGACACTGTATCTGTCACGGTATCTGACACGGTATCTGACACGGTATCTGACACTGTATCTGTCACGGTATCTGACACAGTATCTGACACGGTATCTGTCACGGTATCTGACTCTGTATTTTTCAAGGTCTTGAATTTCTAATAAATAGTTGTTTTGAGATGGCTATCGCTCATGTCACAAAGCCATCTCTGTCCCCACCGACTGAAAAGTGTTTTATTGTGCCTGGGCCGTGCCAGTCACAGAGTTAGGTCCTCTGGTTAGCCTGCTAGCTACTGTGATGTGTGTGTGTGTGTATACAGTAGATCTTGGAGTGACATGCCCCATTCCTCACGACTCATGGAGTGTCTGGAAGGGGGAAAGGACTACTCTGCTGCGGGGATGTCACTCCAAGATCTACTGTACACACACACACACACACACACACACACACACACACACACACACACACACACACACACACGCGCACTGCGTCTTCCAGCCTGACAAAGCACAAGAAATAAAGGCAAATCGGGCAGCAGTGCTCCCTCTGTGCAGGGTAGAAAAGACCTGGGTCAGACTGACTGACTGACTGACTCAGTGGAAATGAACAGATTGGATTGCAGTCATACAGCCATGTGCCTCTTCTCGTCACTATCTCACCTGCTGGCATATTCAAGTAGCGTCCTTCTGGCAGATTACGAGTACAAGTTTAAGGAGAGATGCCGCTCGTTTGAAGATTTAATGGAAAGAAAGCCTCTTCCTGTTTTATAGTTCAGAATATCTCCCGGTCAGTGTAGGTACCATTATTTTCTGTTTTCTCTCCCTCTGTCTACAGCTGCGTGTGTTTGGCACACGTGTGTGTTCCTGTATGTGTGTGTGCGTGTCATGTCTGTCTGTCTCTCTGTCTGTCTCTGTCTCTCTCTCTGTCTCTCTGTCTGTCTCTCTCTCTCTCTCTCTCTCTCTGTCTCTCTGTCTCCCTGTCTCTCTGTCTCTCTGTCTCTCTGTCTCTGTGTTGTTATTATGTGGAGCAGTAGAAGAGACACACAGGGTAACTGGGTCCAGGCCCTATGTGTGTGTGTTAGGGGACGTGTCCAGACTCTGACCTTGTTTTCTAATTAAGTGTCAGACCTATTTTTCCACTTGAGAAAATAAAACGTATCTTAGAGATCGCCAGAAGGAAGCATCTCGTTATTCAACCCTCTCAGCCTGACTTTGTGTGTGTGTGTTTGTTTGTGTGTGTACTCATATCATTAAGTAAATATGACCATATGAAGGTTATTCCACGTACACCATTCCTCTAAAACAACACATTGGCTATTTCATATCACAGTACAGTACACAGCGTCTCAAAGTTATTTCAATTCTTCTTTAGCCATATTTACAGTTGTAGCATCGCATTTAGCAGAGGGCTTTACATTGTAAGTGTGTTGTTCACCCAGCATGAACATTGCCCTATTTAACCACTAGCCTCCCATGCGGTTAACTATACACAACACGGCTCAGTGTTTTTCAAAGGACCTATTCTACTGTACTCTCTAGAAAAGGTATCACAGTAAATAAAGAAATGAACTGACAATTCCTTAGCCATTGTGCTCATTTCTGTGAGTTCCACCCCCCTCCCCCCCCAGATATGTTATATGTAGGCTATGACATAGATCTGTCAGTCTAATGTCAACCGTGACCTATATATGGGGACCTCGGTCAGAGAGGCAGACAGGCCACAACACACTATAGATACCCTCAGTAATGACCTCAGAGTAGGAAATGCAGCACGTATACCACAGACAACAGAGAGTTCAGGGCCAGTGGGAACCAATATAGTATAGTAGTATAGTGTATTGCTAGACTATATAGTGGAAACCAATGGGGACGGGATTTCTAGGTTAGTGGGATGCTGAGGAGAACCCCTGGGGTTAAACATTGTGGTTGTTTATGTTTTGTGTACAATGTTACAGTGTTGTAGTGACAGACTGGCAGCAGGACTCACTATAGTAGTGTAGTGACAGACTGGCAGCAGGACTCACTATAGTAGTGTAGTGACAGACTGGCAGCAGGACTCACTATAGTAGTGTAGTGACAGACTGGCAGCAGGACTCACTATAGTAGTGTAGTGACAGACTGGCAGCAGGACTCACTATAGTAGTGTAGTGACAGACTGGCATCAGGACTCACTATAGTAGTGTAGTGACAGACTGGCATCAGGACTCACTATAGTAGTGTAGTGACAGACTGGCAGCAGGACTCACTATAGTAGTGTAGTGACAGACTGGCAGCAGGACTCACTATAGTAGTGTAGTGACAGACTGGCAGCAGGACTCACTATAGTAGTGTAGTGACAGACTGGCAGCAGGACTCACTATAGTAGTGTAGTGACAGACTGGCAGCAGGACTCACTATAGTAGTGTAGTGACAGACTGGCAGCAGGACTCACTATAGTAGTGTAGTGACAGACTGGCAGCAGGACTCACTATAGTAGTGTAGTGACAGACTGGCAGCAGGACTCACTATAGTAGTGTAGTGACAGACTGGCAACAGGACTCACTATAGTAGTGTAGTGACAGACTGGAAACAGGACTCACTATAGTAGTGTAGTGCTAGACTGGCATCAGGACTCACTATTGTAGTGTAGTGACAGAATGGCATCAGGACTCACTATTGCAGTGTAGTGACAGACTGGCAACAGAACTCACTATTGTAGTGTAGTGACAGACTGGCAACAAGACTCACTATTGTAGTGTAGTGACAGACTGGTGTTAGTATAATTTAATTATGCCAATGTGCTTTCATCAATTGAAAGCCCTTCATCTATTTGATGAGAATTTGTAAGATTTCTTGTTTGCATAAAATAGACGCAGACCAGTCTCTAAATAATAGGTAATATAATTTATTCTCGGAGCGCGCTATCACTCAAACACATGCATCAGTTTATATACAGATCATGACGTCATTACACTGCCTTAACCGAATCCCCTCCTCTCGACCGGGACAGAGTAAGGTGAAAAGTTCATTCTAACTGTCACGCCTTGGTCATAGTATTTTTGTGTTTTCGTTATATGTTTGTTCAGGCCAGGGTGTGACATGGGTTTATTGTGTTGTCGTATTGTTTTTTTTGTAGGCATTGGGATTGTGGTTGATTAGGGGTGTGTCTAGTTTAGGCTTGGCTGCCTGAGGCGGTTCTCAATCAGAGTCAGGTGATTCTTGTTGTCTCTGATAGGGAACCGTATTTAGGTAGCCTGGGTTTCACTGTGTATTTCGTGGGTGATTGTTCCTGTCTCTGTGTAGTTTCACCAGACAGGCTGTATTAGGTTTTCATGTTCCGTTTGTTGTTTTTGTATTTATTTAGTTATTTCATGTATCGTCATTTGTTTTCATTAAAGACATGAGTAACCACCACGCTGCATTTCGGTCCGACTCTCTTTCGACAAACGAACGCCGTTACACTAACTTACTAACACACTCCCAGATAACTTTTGACCCCTCAACATTATCGATCACCACTGAACTGACAGTTTTATTAACAGAAACCCTAGGAATTGACTCACTGCCTTATCTAAAAACCCCAGAGCTAAGTTTCAGTTGGGTGAACCATAGGCTAACGACCTTATGTGTTTATACAGTCCACAACCCATTTGTTCCTGCCCAGTTGGAATGGTGTTCATTAACATTTGATTACTCCTTGTCTTGTCACACAATTTCTTCTTATGAACTCATATTGTCTATTAAACATACAGAGTATAAGTTTACCTAGATACAATTCTATTTAAAATGGGGATATTGTTTATTCATTTATCCATAATAAATCCATAATAAATTCAACACTGGCAACAGGACTCACTATAGTAGTGTAGTGACAGACTGGCAACAGGACTCACTATAGTAGTGTAGTGACAGACTGGCAACAGGACTCACTATAGTAGTGTAGTGACAGACTGGCAACAGGACTCACTATAGTAGTGTAGTGACAGACTGGCAGCAGGACTCACTATAGTAGTGTAGTGACAGACTGGCAACAGGACTCACTATAGTAGTGTAGTGACAGACTGGCAACAGGACTCACTATAGTAGTGTAGTGACAGACTGGCATCAGGACTCACTATTGTAGTGTAGTGACAGACTGGCAGCAGGACTCACTATAGTAGTGTAGTGACAGACTGGCATCAGGACTCACTATTGTAGTGTAGTGACAGACTGGCAACAGGACTCACTATAGTAGTGTAGTGACAGACTGGCAACAGGACTCACTATAGTAGTGTAGTGACAGACTGGCATCAGGACTCACTATAGTAGTGTAGTGACAGACTGGCAACAGGACTCACTATAGTAGTGTAGTGACAGACTGGCAACAGGACTCACTATAGTAGTGTAGTGACAGACTGGCAGCAGGACTCACTATAGTAGTGTAGTGACAGACTGGCAGCAGGACTCACTATAGTAGTGTAGTGACAGACTGGCAGCAGGACTCACTATAGTAGTGTAGTGACAGACTGGCAACAGGACTCACTATAGTAGTGTAGTGACAGACTGGCAACAGGACTCACTATAGTAGTGTAGTGACAGACTGGCAACAGGACTCACTATAGTAGTGTAGTGACAGACTGGCAAAAGGACTCACTATAGTAGTGTAGTGACAGACTGGCATAGGGACTCGCTATTGTAGTGTAGTGACAGACTGGCATCAGGACTCACTATAGTAGTGTAGTGATAGACTGGCATCAGGACTCACTATTGTAGTGTAGTGACAGACTGGCAACAGGACTCACTATAGTAGTGTAGTGACAGACTGGCATCAGGACTCACTATTGTAGTACAGTGACAGACTGGCATCAGGACTCACTATTGTAGTATAGTGACAGACTGGCAACAGGACTCACTATAGTAGTGTAGGGACAGACTGGCAGCTACTCTGGCTGGTTATGCTGTTTTAACATCAGAGATGAAATGGAGCCTCCTCCATGAGACAATCTTGTCGGTACAGTCTTGTCTATATCTCCATCACCTCTCACTCTCTTTATTATCTGTTTTCCTCCACTGATCTCTCCATTCCTCTGATCTCTCCATTCCTCTGATCTCTCAATTCCTCTGATCTCTCCATTCCTCTGATCTCTCAATTCCTCTGATCTCTCAATTCCTCTGATCTCTCCATTCCTCTGATCTCTCAATTCCTCTGATCTCTCAATTCCTCTGATCTCTCCATTCCTCTGATCTCTCAATTCCTCTGATCTCTCAATTCCTCTGATCTCTCCATTCCTCTGATCTCTCCATTCCTCTGATCTCTCCATTCCTCTGATCTCTCCATTCCTCTGATCTCTCAATTCCTCTGATCTCTCCATTCCTCTGATCTCTCCATTCCTCTGATCTCTCAATTCCTCTGATCTCTCCATTCCTCTGATCTCTCAATTCCTCTGATCTCTCAATTCCTCTGATCTCTCAATTCCTCTGATCTCTCCATTCCTCTGATCTCTCAATTCCTCTGATCTCTCAATTCCTCTGATCTCTCCATTCCTCCCATCTCTCCATCCCTCTGATCTCTCAATTCCTCTGATCTCTCAATTCCTCTCGCCTCTTCCTTCTTGAGCTATCTCTCCCCACCTCTCTTGTTAAACGCCCTACCCCCCGTTACCCCCTCTCTGACAGTGAACCCTCTCTCTCTCTCTCTCTGAGAGCTCTGTGATTTGTTGACGGCTGCTCGGTGTGTGTGTGTGTGTGAGAGGGGGGGTGATGGACTCCACAGTGAGACGGGGGGGTATTGTTCGTGGCAACTCTCCACCGGGCTTAGTAAGCAGAGGGATATTGTCCTGGCCCCACAGACTGGACCGGCTCCCATTCTGACAGACAGAGCAGCAGTCGGGGGTGTCGGTGTGAGGCTTTGGGGGTGAGTGAGGTAGGTGGGACGGCTGGCTTGGTGTGTGTGTGTGTGTCTGGTGAGGTGGGATGAGATGAAAGAAGGCTAGTGGAGGGTATGGTAGCTGGATGCCTCTCTCTCTGTTTGGGATGAAGGTTGGCTCTGTTGGGAAGATAAACCCTAACTGATCGACACTGACTATACTGATAACTTATCAAAGGCATTTTGCTGATATGGTTCATTACGATAGGTAGCCTGTACTAGAGAAATGTGAAGTTTTCAATGAAATAAGTTTGCTAATTGATGGTAGTACAACCATCAAACTAGTAGTAGTAGTTTAAAGGATAATAAAATAACAGATTAATATTATAAACTAATCGTTCTATTTATCGTTATATTTATCGTTATCACATTAATTCAGGTCATTTATTGCGGTATGGATTTCTATCCATATGGTCCAGTTCTAGTCTGTGTGCTCCAGTCTACTGGCTCCAGTCTACTGGCTTCAGTCTACTGGCTCCAGCCTACTGGCTCCAGCCTACTGGCTTCAGTCTACTGGCTCCAGCCTACTGGCTCCATCCTACTGGCTTCAGTCTACTGGCTCCATCCTACTGGCTTCAGTCTACTGGCTCCAGCCTACTGGCTTCAGTCTACCTGCTCCAGCCTACTGGCTTCAGTCTACTGGCTCCAGTCTACTGGCTTCAATCTACTGGCTCCAGCCTACTGGCTTCAGTACAGCTCCAGTCTACTGGCTTCAGTACAGCTCCAGCCTACTAGCTTTAGTCTACTGGCTCCAGCCTACTGGCTTCAGTACAGCTTCAGTCTACTGGCTTCAGTCTACTGGCTCCAGCCTACTGGCTTCAGTCTACTGGCTTCAGTACAGCTCCAGTCTACTGGCTCCAGCCTACTGGCTCCAGCCTACTGGCTTCAGTCTACTTGCTCCAGCCTACTGGCTTCAGCCTACTGGCTTCAGTCTACTGGCTTCAGTCTACTGGCTCCAGCCTACTGGCTCCAGCCTACTGGCTTCAGTCTACTGGCTTCAGTCTACTGGCTTCAGTACAGCTCCAGCCTACTGGCTTCAGTCTACTGGCTTCAGTCTACTGGCTTCAGTCTACTGGCTTCAGTACAGCTCCAGTCTACTGGCTCCAGCCTACTGGCTTCAGCCTACTGGCTTCAGTCTACTGGCTTCAGTCTACTGGCTCCAGCCTACTGGCTTCAGTCTACTGGCTTCAGTACAATTCCAGCCTACTGGGTTCAGTACAGCTCCAGCCTACTGGCTTCAGTCTACTGGCTTCAGTACAGCTCCAGTCTACTGGCTTCAGCCTACTGGCTTCAGCCTACTGGCTTCAGCCTACTGGCTTCAGTCTACTGGCTCCAGCCTACTGGCTTCAGTCTACTGGCTTCAGTCTACTGGCTTCAGTACAATTCCAGCCTACTGGGTTCAGTACAGCTCCAGCCTACTGACTTCAGTCAACTGGCTTCAGTACAGCTTCAATCTACTGGCTTCTTTTTACTGGCTTCAGTCTACTGGCTTCAGTCTACTGGCTTCAGTACAGCGCCAGCCTACTGGCTTCAGTCTACTGGCTTCAGTGTACTGGCTTCAGTACAGCTCCAGCCTACTGGCTTCAGTCTACTGGCTTCAGCCTACTGGCTTCAGTACAATTCCAGCCTACTGGTTTCAGTACAGCTCCAGCCTACTGGCTTCATTCTACTGGCTTCAGTACAGCTTCAGTCTACTGGCTTCAGTCTACTGGCTCCAGCCTACTGGCTCCAGCCTACTGGCTTCAGTCTACTGGCTCCATCCTACTGGCTTCAGTCTACTGGCTCCATCCTACTGGCTTCAGTCTACTGGCTCCAGCCTACTGGCTTCAGTCTACCTGCTCCAGCCTACTGGCTTCAGTCTACTGGCTCCAGTCTACTGGCTTCAGTCTACTGGCTTCAGTCTACTGGCTCCAGCCTACTGGCTTCAGTCTACTGGCTTCAGTACAGCTCCAGTCTACTGGCTTCAGTACAGCTCCAGCCTACTAGCTTTAGTCTACTGGCTTCAGTCTACTGGCTTCAGTACAGCTCCAGCCTACTGGCTTCAGTCTACTGGCTCCAGCCTACTGGCTTCAGCCTACTGGCTTCAGTCTACTTGCTCCAGCCTACTGGCTTCAGCCTACTGGCTTCAGTCTACTGGCTTCAGTCTACTGGCTCCAGCCTACTGGCTTCAGTCTACTGGCTTCAGTCTACTGGCTTCAGTACAGCTCCAGCCTACTGGCTTCAGTCTACTGGCTTCAGTCTACTGGCTTCAGTCTACTGGCTCCAGCCTACTGGCTTCAGTCTACTGGCTTCAGTACAGCTCCAGTCTACTGGCTCCAGCCTACTGGCTTCAGCCTACTGGCTTCAGTCTACTGGCTTCAGTCTACTGGCTCCAGCCTACTGGCTTCAGTCTACTGGCTTCAGTCTACTGGCTTCAGTACAATTCCAGCCTACTGGGTTCAGTACAGCTCCAGCCTACTGGCTTCAGTCTACTGGCTTCAGTACAGCTCCAGTCTACTGGCTCCAGCCTACTGGCTCCAGCCTACTGGCTTCAGTCTACTGGCTTCAGTCTACTGGCTCCAGCCTACTGGCTTCAGTCTACTGGCTTCAGTCTACTGGCTTCAGTACAATTCCAGCCTACTGGGTTCAGTACAGCTCCAGCCTACTGGCTTCAGTACAGCTTCAATCTACTGGCTTCTTTTTACTGGCTTCAGTCTACTGGCTTCAGTCTATTGGCTTCAGTACAGCGCCAGCCTACTGGCTTCAGTCTACTGGCTTCAGTACAGCGCCAGCCTACTGGCTTCAGTCTACTGGCTTCAGTGTACTGGCTTCAGTACAGCTCCAGCCTACTGGCTTCAGTCTACTGGCTTCAGCCTACTGGCTTCAGTACAATTCCAGCCTACTGGTTTCAGTACAGCTCCAGCCTACTGGCTTCAGTCTACTGGCTTCAGTATAGCTCCAGCCTATTGGCTTCAGTCTACTGGCTTCAGTCTACTGGCTTCAGTCTACTGGCTACAGCCTACTGGCTCCAGCCTACTGGCTTCAGTCTACTGGCTCCATCCTTCTGGCTTCAGTCTACTGGCTCCATCCTACTGGCTTCAGTCTACTGGCTCCAGCCTACTGGCTTCAGTCTACCTGCTCCAGCCTACTGGCTTCAGTCTACTGGCTCCAGTCTACTGGCTTCAGTCTACTGGCTCCAGCCTACTGGCTTCAGTCTACTGGCTTCAGTACAGCTCCAGTCTACTGGCTTCAGTACAGCTCCAGCCTACTAGCTTTAGTCTACTGGCTTCAGTCTACTGGCTTCAGTACAGCTCCAGCCTACTGGCTTCAGTCTACTGGCTCCAGCCTACTGGCTTTAGTACAGCTTCAGTCTACTGGCTTCAGTCTACTTGCTCCAGCCTACTGGCTTCAGTCTACTGGCTTCAGTATAGCTCCAGCCTATTGGCTTCTGTCTACTGGCTTCAGTCTACTGGCTTCAGCCTACTGGCTTCAGTCTACTGGCTTCAGTCTACTGGCTTCAGTCTACTGGCTTCAGTCTACCTGCTTCTGTTTACTGGCTTCAATCTACTGGCTTCAGTCTACTGGCTTCAGTACAGCTCCAGCCTACTGGCTTCTGTCTACTGGCTTCAGTCTACTGGCTTCCATCTACTGGCTTCAGTTTACTGGCTTCAGTCTGCTGGCTTCAGTCTACTGGCTTCAGTACAATTCCAGCCTACTGGTTTCAGTACAGCTCCAGCCTACTGACTTCAGTCTACTGGCTTCAGTACAGCTTCAATCTACTGGCTTCTTTTTACTGGCTTCAGTCTACTGGCTTCAGTCTATTGGCTTCAGTACAGCGCCAGCCTACTGGCTTCAGTCTACTGGCTTCAGTACAGCTTCAGTCTACTGGCTTCAGTCTACTGGCTTCAGTATAGCTCCAGCCTATTGGCTTCTGTCTACTGGCTTCAGTCTACTGGCTACAGCCTACTGGCTTCAGTTTACTGGCTTCAGTCTACTGGCTTCAGTACAGCTTCAGTCTACTGGCTTCAGTCTACTGGCTTCAGTATAGCTCCAGCCTATTGGCTTCTGTCTACTGGCTTCAGTCTACTGGCTATAGCCTACTGGCTTCAGTTTACTGGCTTCAGTCTACTGGCTTCAGTCTGCTGGCTTCAGTACAGCTCCAGCCTACTGGCTTCAGTCTACTGACTTCAGTTTACTGGCTTCAGTCTACTGACTTCAGTACAGCTCCAGCCTGCTGGCTTCAGTCTGCTGGCTTCAGTACAGCTTCAGTCTACTGGCTTCAGTCTACTGAAGAAAGAACAAATTCTTATTTTCAATGACGGCCTAGGAACAGGGTTAACTACCTTGTTCAGGGGCAGAACGACGGGTTCCAGGTTGTGTGTAAGTCCTCCCTATATGTACTCAATGTTCATCCATGTGCTGTAACTGTTAACAGTCAGAGTATTCATAGCCATAGAGGTTTGAATGTATTGCCCACTGAGGGTGATGCATTTTCAATCCAGGTTTAAAATGTCAACTGTAGAAAGGATTTTTCCACCTCAGAGGGTCCAGAAGCACTGCCACAGAAGCACCGTATGGGAAGCACAGTATAGGCTACGTCCCAAATGGCTCCCTATTCCCTATTTATTGCACTCATTTGGACCACTGCCCAAAGGGCTCTGGTACAATGTAGTGCACTATATATGGAATAGGGTGCCATTTGGGATGTAGACATGATGTGTTGTTCTGTAGTGACATTTTATAATGAATCTGTATGCATGAATCAAGCGCTGTTATTTGATTAGCCATGTATGAATAGCAGCTGGCAGGGAAATGCTTCTCCTTTGGGACCCTTGGTTTAGGCAGGTTCTTCTATTCCGTTCTCTCTCTGCTCCTCGAGATATCCATGAAAACAGCCACATGTTACCAGGTCATATTAATGTTCCTATAGAAGAACATACCTCTATTCAAGTAAAGAACTGAGAATATTATTCATTGTTGATGAGAATAATAAACGTTACTGTACGACCCTGAATGTTCTAGTCTGGATTTCACAGGTTGTCTTTTGTATACCAGCGTCGGTTTATTTTAGTTTTTTAATATTATTCAGAATATTATGAATGGGTGTTTGTTCGGTGTCTCCGAGCAGCCACTAATCCAATTATAAAATAATCTGTTACCTCTAGCATCAAAAGACAAATTTAAATAATGCACACAGATGGCAATTCATTATCCCACCAGACAAACTGGTTTGGCAGCAAAAGATCCCAGTGGTCAAATCTTGGCAATCATGGATAACGTTCCTTCTTTTGGCTTAAGCAGAATTCAAGGCTCTTGTCTGAGAGCTGAGGCCCAATGGTTTATTATCCATAAACAGCTACTCAATTACCCAGGTTGAATTAAAGTTAAGTACCTGCGTGTATACACTCGGATTAATTGGCCTGATTGTCTTAACGGTTGGAGGGAAGGGTTTTGGTCAATGTGGTTTCTGACTTGATACAGATGTCAGATCATAATTTGATCACCCTGTTGCAGGAGAACTTTCCTTCTATGCAGACCATTTTAAACTTGTATTGTATTTGAGGTTTAAAAAGGGTTCTGAAGTTCAGACTGGATTTTCCCGTACGGAAAATGTATTAACCCCTACAGAAATGTCAATGAAAACCTCTTAGATTCAACTACATGTAGTTCAAAATGTAATCTACTAAAGTAATTATTTATCATAAGAGGACTGTAAACAAAAACTAGTAACACTCTAAGAAAGGTTAAAATCTCACCTTTTTATAAATTGCTTAGGTGTACCCACTTCTGAGGACACAAGCTCAGGTACACAGTACAAATATGATGACAAAACTGTATGAATAAGGCTTAACATAACTTATCTGCTTTCTAAATATTCTATAATCAAATTATAAGATTTCATCTTTCTTATAACTGTAAAATACATGTTTGTATGTTTTGTTAATATTTTCTAAAGGTCTCTTGATCAAACCATATGTCCTGACCGCTGTGAATGCCATACAGAGCTCTAGCTTGGCTTCCTGAACTTGTTAGGAACTCACCCTTTCATCTCATTTCAATATTGTCCATCTATGATAAACAGAAAGTGTTTTTGGTTTAGCATCTATGAATTATTTATATTAATGGCTATAAATCCATCTCTGAATGTGCTATAGTGCTGAAAACCCCCTCTTCAGCCTCCTGAGGTTGAAGAGGCGCTGCTGCGCCTTCTTCACGATGCTGTCTGTGTGAGTGGACCAATTCAGTTTGTCTGTGACGTGTATGCCGAGGAACTTAAAAACATAACGTGTCTCAGAATGTTTACATGGCCACTCATTGGAACTCACCATGTCGTCTCGCGGAACATGCTAGATTCTGCGACCATCATGCTCATGAGGTTTTCAACTAGGATATTTAGTGGACGAGGTATACGATGTTAGATATTACAGTTGGTGGCTTTGACTGCTTTTACTGAGTTGCATTTTCCTGTGAGAAAGAGACCGGTGACACAACTGGTAATGACTGGTGATTGATGACAACCCTGTGGCTAATTGACATACTTAGATAATACAACATGAATAATAACCAATGATTTCTTCCTGAGTCTGTCTTCAGAATAGTTACCTTCCTGTTGTTGTTAATAACAGACATAGATAACTAGAATAACAATGATTATATCTTCCTGCTCTGTAGGATAGTCTGTGTCAATGTAATTCCTTCCAGACATGTTTTAAGGATTCTGGAATGAGCTTAGATCAATTAAGGTTCATTTCCTCATCTCACAGCGTAAATTGCCTTGTTAAGATGGATGGTTTTGTGTGTGTGTGTGTGTGTGTGTGTGTGTGTGTGTGTGTGTGTGTGTGTGTGTGTGTGTGTGTGTGTGTGTGTGTGTGTGTGTGTGTGTGTGTGTGTGTGTGTGTGTGTTCAGTTAAGATGGATGGTGATGAGACACACAGACAGAGAGAACAACAAGGCTGGAAGCTAAGGCAATTATGCATGATTACGCAGACCATGACCAATAAGTCCAATCATGTGTGTGTGTCGACTCAGAACACAAGGTGAGTTTTATCTTTAGACTGATTGCGTTATTTATCACCATGTCAGAGTAATCGGGTGAGATCTTACGTCTGAAAAGACCAAATGAATTGCAAGGAATAATGATTCAATACTGTAGTAATGGTAGTGAGGGAATAGCCTACAGCCTGTACTTGTAGTGAGGGAATAGTCGACAGCCTGTACTGTAGTAATGGTAGTGAGGGAATAGCCTACAGCCTGTACTGGTAGTGAGGGAATAGCCTACAGCCACTACTGTAGTAATGGTAGTGAGGGAATAGCCTACTGCCTGTACTGGTAGTGAGGGAATAGCCTACAGCCTGTACTGTAATAATGGTAGTGAGGGAATAGCCTACAGCCACTACTGTAATAATGGTAGTGAGGGAATAGCCTACAGCGACTACTGTAGTAATGGTAGTGAGGGAATAGCCTACAGCCTGTACTGGTAGTGAGGGAATAGCCTACAGCCACTACTGTAGTAATGTTAGTGAGGGAATAGCCTACAGCCTGTACTGTAATAATGGTAGTGAGGGAATAGCCTACAGCCACTACTGTAATAATGGTAGTGAGGGAATAGCCTACAGCCTGTACTGTAATAATGGTAGTGAGGGAATAGCCTACAGCCACTAATGGAGTAATGGTAGTGAGGGAATAGCCTACAGCCTGTACTGTATTAATGGTAGTGAGGGAATAGCCTACAGCCAGTACTGTAGTGATGGTAGTGAGGGAATAGCCTACAGCCTGTACTGGTAGTGAGGGAATAGCCTACAGCCTGTACTGTAGTAATGGTAGTGAGGGAATAGCCTACAGCCTGTACTGTAGTAATGGTAGTGAGGGAATAGCCTACAGCCAGTAATGGTAGTGAGGGAATAGCCTACAGCCTGTACTGTAGTGATGGTAGTGAGGGAATAGCCTACAGCCAGTACTGGTAGTGAGGGAATAGCCTACAGCCAGTAATGGTAGTGAGGGAATAGCCTACAGCCTGTACTGTAGTGATGGTAGTGAGGGAATAGCCTACAGCCAGTAATGGTAGTGAGGGAATAGCCTACAGCCAGTACTGTAGTAATGGTAGTGAGGGAATAGCCTACAGCCTGTACTGTAGTAATGGTAGTGAGGGAATAGCCTACAGCCTGTACTGGTAGTGAGGGAATAGCCTACAGCCTGTACTGTAGTAATGGTAGTGAGGGAATAGCCTACAGCCAGTACTGTAGTAATGGTAGTGAGGGAATAGCCGACAGCCAGTACTGTAGTACTGTGAAATATATGTTCACAGTATTATCTCTCTCGCTTTGGAGTGCATGCTGGGAGCAAGTCGGGAAGCACGATCGATTGTGGGTGCGACTGGAATTATTTTCAATCTATTAGATTTCGGTGTGTATACATATTTATATAAATTTAGTTGTTTTATGGTTGTATTATCTCACTAAGTATGAATCCATCAAAGAAAGTTCTACTTTCTAATTTGCCTCCATTTGTTAGAGATTAAGTGTTGAAATGAGAGTGATCTCGTCATGGACAACTTGTATCTACAATAAAGTTATTTTTGGATGCAAATCTCCTCTGCTGAAACATGTTGTATCTCATGGGAGACAAGAGCACAAGATTTTAAAGAAGAATACTGACGAACTGAATTTAGCGTTCAGTTTCAAGATTGATGGGTTCGATTATGTGTTCTACGCGTCTACTGAATCAATGAAATGCTTTTGTGTGGAAGAGAGGGGCATTTGGTGCGTAAATGTTCAGAGAACGAGCACACAGAGCCGGATAGCAGCTCTCTAGCGCTGGTGCAGCTAAAACACCACTGAGAAGGAACAACAGGGTTCAGGAGAAGGGAGAAGATGGGCAGATGTGGTGGCAAATATAGGAAAGGAGAGCAGGGTGGCTATGTGGGGGGAGTTGTGGTAGAGTAGGGCAAAGAGGGGGGGGGCAGTTTGTAAGACTGCGATTGAAGTCGCTGAGGGGGTGCTAGAGAATGAAAGGGGAGTGTAAGAGGAGAGTGAAATTATGGAAAACGAGGCAGCTGTTTTCAAAGTACAGAGGAGTAAGAGGAACAATTTAAGTGGTGGTGAAGGTTCTAATTCTAAGAGGAAGGTAGAGGTGATAAATCAGTTGAGGATTAACAGGTTGTAGAGATGATGGAGTCTCTTCTGGGGATGATAGTGAGGATTAACAGGTTGTATAGATGATGGAGTTTTCTTCTGGGGATGATAGTGAGGATTAACAGGTTGTATAGATGATGGAGTTTTCCTCTGGGGATGATAGTGAGGATAAACAGGTTGTATAGATGATGTAGTTTTCCTCTGGGGATGATAGTGAGGATTAACAGGTTGTATAGATGATGGAGTTTTCCTCTGGGGATGATAGTGAGGATTAACAGGTTGTATAGATGATGGAGTTTTCCTCTGGGGATGATAGTGAGGATTAACAGGTTGTATAGATGATGGAGTTTTCCTCTGGGGATGATAGTAAGGATCAACAGGTTGTAGAGATGATGGAGTTTTCCTCTGGGGATGATAGTGAGGATTAACAGGTTGTATAGATGATGGAGTTTTCCTCTGGGGATGATAGTGAGGATTAACAGGTTGTAGAGATGATGGAGTTTTCCTCTGGGGATGATAGTGAGGATTAACAGGTTGTAGAGATGATGGAGTTTTCCTCTGGGGATGATAGTGAGGATTAACAGGTTGTAGAGATGATGGAGTTTTCCTCTGGGGATGATAGTGAGGATTAACAGGTTGTATAGATGATGGAGTTTTCTTCTGGGGATGATAGTGAGGATTAACAGGTTGTATAGATGATGGAGTTTTCCTCTGGGGATGATAGTGAGGATTAACAGGTTGTATAGATGATGGAGTTTTCCTCTGGGGATGATAGTGAGGATTAACAGGTTGTATAGATGATGGAGTTTTCCTCTGGGGATGATAGTGAGGATTAACAGGTTGTATAGATGATGGAGTTTTCCTCTGGGGATGATAGTGAGGATTAACAGGTTGTATAGATGATGGAGTTTTCCTCTGGGGATGATAGTGAGGATTAACAGGTTGTATAGATGATGGAGTTTTCCTCTGGGGATGATAGTGAGGATTAACAGGTTGTAGAGATGATGGAGTTTTCCTCTGGGGATGATAGTGAGGATTAACAGGTTGTAGAGATGATGGAGTCTCTTCTGGGGATGATAGTGAGGATTAACATGTTGTATAGATGATGGAGTTTTCCTCTGGGGATGACAGTGAGGATTAACAGGTTGTATAGATGATGGAGTTTTCCTCTGGGGATGATAGTGAGGATTAACAGGTTGTATAGATGATGTAGTTTTCCTCTGGGGATGATAGTGAGGATTAACAGGTTGTAGAGATGATGGAGTTTTCCTCTGGGGATGATAGTGAGGATTAACAGGTTGTATAGATGATGGAGTTTTCCTCTGGGGATGACAGTGAGGATTAACAGGTTGTATAGATGATGGAGTTTTCCTCTGGGGATGATAGTGAGGATCAACAGGTTGTAGAGATGATGGAGTTTTCCTCTGGGGATGACAGTAAGGATTAACAGGTTGTATAGATGATGGAGTTTTCCTCTGGGGATGATAGTAAGGCATCTGATGCGTCACAACAAATTAGCGAGAGAAATGGGGTGGAAGGGAATTATGGGATGCATTTTTTTCCAGCCATGAGCAGTTTGAAGATGTCTTCTTTAAACGTAAATGGGGTAAGATACGGGGAAAACGAGCCTCAGTGTATGAGTTAATAAAGGGAAAGGGAAGTGACGTACATTTTCTACATTGAACGCCTAGTAGCATGGAAAATGAAGTTACTTGGCAACAGGAGTGGTGGGGGGGTAGTGGCCATCCTGTTGTCTGCCGGTTTTTTGCCTTTGTCATACGAGGTTGAAGTGGTAGTTGAGGGGAGGTTATTAAAAGTGAGATTGTGGTATGAAAACATCACTATGTGTTTAATAAATGTATATGCCCCAGTAGTGACAGTTGAGAGAGTATGTTTTTTAGAGATATTATCAAATACCATTAAGAAATGATTTATTTATGGCTGTTTTTAAAAAAAACTGTACAGTCAGTGATTTAGATATCACAAAGAACCTCATATAGCCTCAATGACTTTTTAAAAACACCTTATTGTAACACATTGTGATATTTGGCAGAGTCAAAATGGAGGCACGAGACAGTACACATGGGCTAATGTGAGAGAGAACATCTCTCTGGACAGGTTAGATAGGTTTTATTGTTTTGAGCATCAATCTCAGGGATGTAAATCAAGTCAAGATCATTGTTTAAAAACAGAGGTGGTGTACATTAACACTGTAAAACCCCAGTGTTCTGATCATTGTTTAGTAACAGAGGTGGTGAACATTAACACTGTAAAACCCCAGTGTTCTGATCATTGTTTAGTAACAGAGGTGGTGTACATTAACACTGTAAAACCCCAGTGTTCTGATCATTGTTTAGTAACAGAGGTGGTGTACATTAACACTGTAAAACCCCAGTGTTCTGATCATTGTTTAGTAACAGAGGTGGTGAACATTAACACTGTAAAACCCCAGTGTTCTGATCATTGTTTAGTAACAGAGGTGGTGTACATTAACACTGTAAAACCCCAGTGTTCTGATCATTGTTTAGTAACAGAGGTGGTGTACATTAACACTGTAAAACCCCAGTGTTCTGATCATTGTTTAGTAACAGAGGTGGTGTACATTAACACTGTAAAACCCCAGTGTTCTGATCATTGTTTAGTAACAGAGGTGGTGTACATTAACACTGTAAAACCCCAGTGTTCTGATCATTGTTTAGTAACAGAGGTGGTGTACATTAACCCTGTGAAACCCCAGTGTTCTGATCATTGTTTAGTAACAGAGGTGGTGTACATTAATGCTGTAAAACCCCAGTGTTCTGATCATTGTTTAGTAACAGAGGTGGTGTACATTAACACTGTAAAACCCCAGTGTTCTGACCATTGTTTAGTAACAGAGGTGGTGTACATTAACCCTGTGAAACCCCAGTGTTCTGATCATTATTTAGTAACAGAGGTGGTGTACATTAACGCTATAAAACCCCAGTGTTCTGATCATTGTTTAGTAACAGAGGTGGTGTACATTAACCCTGTAAAACCCCAGTGTTCTGATCATTGTTTAGTAACAGAGGTGGTGTACATTAACCCTGTGAAACCCCAGTGTTCTGATCATTGTTTAGTAACAGAGGTGGAGGACATTAACCCTGTAAAACCCCAGTGTTCTGATCATTGTTTAGTAACAGAGGTGGTGTACATTAACACTGTGAAACCCCAGTGTTCTGATCATTGTTTAGTAACAGAGGTGGTGTACATTAACGCTATAAAACCCCAGTGTTCTGATCATTGTTTAGTAACAGAGGTGGTGAACATTAACCCTGTAAAACCCCAGTGTTCTGATCATTGTTTAGTAACAGAGGTGGTGAACATTAACCCTGTAAAACCCCAGTGTTCTGATCATTGTTTAGTAACAGAGGTGGTGTACATTAACACTGTAAAACCCCAGTGTTCTGATCATTGTTTAGTAACAGAGGTGGTGTACATTAACACTGTAAAACCCCAGTGTTCTGATCATTGTTTAGTAACAGAGGTGGTGTACATTAACACTGTGAAACCCCATAGTTCTGACCATTGTTTAGTAACAGAGGTGGTGAACATTAACACTGTGAAACCCCAGTGTTCTGATCATTGTTTAGTAACAGAGGTGGTGTACATTAACACTGTAAAACCCCAGTGTTCTGACCATTGTTTAGTAACAGAGGTGGTGTACATTAATGCTGTAAAACCCCAGTGTTCTGATCATTGTTTAGTAACAGAGGTGGTGTACATTAATGCTGTAAAACCCCAGTGTTCTGATCATTGTTTAGTAACAGAGGTGGTGTACATTAACGCTGTAAAACCCCAGTGTTCTGATCATTGTTTAGTAACAGAGGTGGTGTACATTAACCCTGTGAAACCCCAGTGTTCTGATCATTGTTTAGTAACAGAGGTAGTGGACATTAACGCTGTAAAACCCCAGTGTTCTGATCATTATTTAGTAACAGAGGTGGTGTACATTAATGCTGTAAAACCCCAGTGTTCTGATCATTGTTTAGTAACAGAGGTGGTGTACATTAACCCTGTGAAACCCCAGTGTTCTGATCATTGTTTAGTAACAGAGGTAGAGGACATTAACGCTGTAAAACCCCAGTGTTCTGATCATTATTTAGTAACAGAGGTGGTGTACATTAATGCTGTAAAACCCCAGTGTTCTGATCATTGTTTAGTAACAGAGGTGGTGGACATTAACGCTATAAAACCCCAGTGTTCTGATCATTGTTTAGTAACAGAGGTGGTGTACATTAACGCTATAAAACCCCAGTGTTCTGATCATTGTTTAGTAACAGAGGTGGTGTACATTAACGCTGTAAAACCCCAGTGTTCTGATCATTGTTTAGTAACAGAGGTGGTGTACATTAACCCTGTGAAACCCCAGTGTTCTGATCATTGTTTAGTAACAGAGGTGGTGTACATTAACCCTGTGAAACCCCAGTGTTCTGATCATTGTTTAGTAACAGAGGTGGTGTACATTAACCCTGTGAAACCCCAGTGTTCTGATCATTGTTTAGTAACAGAGGTGGTGTACATTAATGCTGTAAAACCCCAGTGTTCTGATCATTGTTTAGTAACAGAGGTGGTGTACATTAACACTGTAAAACCCCAGTGTTCTGATCATTGTTTAGTAACAGAGGTGGTGTACATTAATGCTGTAAAACCCCAGTGTTCTGATCATTGTTTAGTAACAGAGGTGGTGTACATTAACGCTGTAAAACCCCAGTGTTCTGATCATTGTTTAGTAACAGAGGTGGTGTACATTAACCCTGTGAAACCCCAGTGTTCTGATCATTGTTTAGTAACAGAGGTGGTGTACATTAACACTGTGAAACCCCAGTGTTCTGATCATTGTTTAGTAACAGAGGTGGTGGACATTAAACGCTGTAAAACCCCAGTGTTCTGATCATTGTTTAGTAACAGAGGTGGTGTACATTAACGCTGTAAAACCCCAGTGTTCTGATCATTGTTTAGTAACAGAGGTGGTGAACATTAACACTGTAAAACCCCAGTGTTCTGATCATTGTTTAGTAACAGAGGTGGTGTACATTAACACTGTAAAACCCCAGTGTTCTGATCATTGTTTAGTAACAGAGGTGGTGAACATTAACACTGTAAAACCCCAGTGTTCTGATCATTGTTTAGTAACAGAGGTGGTGTACATTAACACTGTAAAACCCCAGTGTTCTGATCATTGTTTAGTAACAGAGGTGGTGTACATTAACGCTGTGAAACCCCAGTGTTCTGATCATTGTTTAGTAACAGAGGTGGTGTACATTAATGCTGTAAAACCCCAGTGTTCTGATCATTGTTTAGTAACAGAGGTGGTGTACATTAATGCTGTAAAACCCCAGTGTTCTGATCATTGTTTAGTAACAGAGGTGGTGTACATTAACCCTGTAAAACCCCAGTGTTCTGATCATTGTTTAGTAACAGAGGTGGTGTACATTAACACTGTGAAACCCCAGTGTTCTGATCATTGTTTAGTAACAGAGGTGGTGTACATTAACCCTGTGAAACCCCAGTGTTCTGATCATTGTTTAGTAACAGAGGTGGTGTACATTAACACTGTAAAACCCCAGTGTTCTGATCATTGTTTAGTAACAGAGGTGGTGGACATTAACACTGTAAAACCCCAGTGTTCTGATCATTGTTTAGTAACAGAGGTGGTGTACATTAACACTGTAAAACCCCAGTGTTCTGATCATTGTTTAGTGACAGAGGTGGTGAACATTAACACTGTAAAACCCCAGTGTTCTGATCATTGTTTAGTAACAGAGGTGGTGTACATTAACACTGTGAAACCCCAGTGTTCTGATCATTGTTTAGTAACAGAGGTGGTGTACATTAACCCTGTGAAACCCCAGTGTTCTGATCATTGTTTAGTAACAGAGGTGGTGTACATTAACACTGTGAAACCCCAGTGTTCTGATCATTGTTTAGTAACAGAGGTGGTGTACATTAACCCTGTGAAACCCCAGTGTTCTGATCATTGTTTAGTAACAGAGGTGGTGTACATTAATGCTGTAAAACCCCAGTGTTCTGATCATTGTTTAGTAACAGAGGTGGTGTACATTAACACTGTAAAACCCCAGTGTTCTGACCATTGTTTAGTAACAGAGGTGGTGTACATTAACACTGTAAAACCCCAGTGTTCTGATCATTGTTTAGTAACAGAGGTGGTGTACATTAACCCTGTGAAACCCCAGTGTTCTGATCATTGTTTAGTAACAGAGGTGGTGAACATTAACACTGTGAAACCCCAGTGTTCTGATCATTGTTTAGTAACAGAGGTGGTGGACATTAACACTGTAAAACCCCAGTGTTCTGATCATTGTTTAGTAACAGAGGTGGTGAACATTAACACTGTGAAACCCCAGTGTTCTGATCATTGTTTAGTAACAGAGGTGGTGAACATTAACACTGTAAAACCCCAGTGTTCTGATCATTGTTTAGTAACAGAGGTGGTGAACATTAACACTGTGAAACCCCAGTGTTCTGATCATTGTTTAGTAACAGAGGTGGTGAACATTAACCCTGTGAAACCCCAGTGTTCTGATCATTGTTTAGTAACAGAGGTGGTGTACATTAACACTGTAAAACCCCAGTGTTCTGATCATTGTTTAGTAACAGAGGTGGTGTACATTAACACTGTAAAACCCCAGTGTTCTGATCATTGTTTAGTAACAGAGGTGGTGAACATTAACACTGTAAAACCCCAGTGTTCTGATCATTGTTTAGTAACAGAGGTGGTGAACATTAACACTGTAAAACCCCAGTGTTCTGATCATTGTTTAGTAACAGAGGTGGTGTACATTAACCCTGTGAAACCCCAGTGTTCTGATCATTGTTTAGTAACAGAGGTGGTGTACATTAACCCTGTGAAACCCCAGTGTTCTGATCATTGTTTAGTAACAGAGGTGGTGTACATTAACCCTGTGAAACCCCAGTGTTCTGATCATTGTTTAGTAACAGAGGTGGTGTACATTAACCCTGTGAAACCCCAGTGTTCTGATCATTGTTTAGTAACAGAGGTGGTGTACATTAACCCTGTGAAACCCCAGTGTTCTGATCATTGTTTAGTAACAGAGGTGGTGTGATCACATTAATGCTGTAAAACCCCAGTGTTCTGATCATTGTTTAGTAACAGAGGTGGTGTACATTAACCCTGTAAAACCCCAGTGTTCTGATCATTGTTTAGTAACAGAGGTGGTGTACATTAACCCTGTAAAACCCCAGTGTTCTGATCATTGTTTAGTAACAGAGGTGGTGTACATTAACCCTGTGAAACCCCAGTGTTCTGATCATTGTTTAGTAACAGAGGTGGTGTACATTAATGCTGTAAAACCCCAGTGTTCTGGTCATTGTTTAGTAACAGAGGTGGTGAACATTAACCCTGTAAAACCCCAGTGTTCTGATCATTGTTTAGTAACAGAGGTGGTGTACATTAACACTGTAAAACCCCAGTGTTCTGATCATTGTTTAGTAACAGAGGTGGTGTACATTAACCCTGTAAAACCCAGAAGTGCATATTGGCATTTTAATATAAACTTTATTGAGTGATCCTCACTTCAGGAAATGTTGTAGTTTTTTCTGGGAGAGGTGGAGGTCTGAAAAGGCTAGTTTTGTATCTCTTCAACATATGGGACATAGAGAAAATACAGATTCAACAATTCTGTCATCAATACACGATGAATGTCACCAGAGATATCACCAGATCAATGAACGCCCTAGTCTGAGATAGTGGAACTTCTGACGTTGGTTGAGACCACAGGAGATCGCTGCCATACTCAGGCACTCAAGAGGGAAAAAAGCCGCATTGGCAGACCTGCTGGGTATCAGAGCACAGGGGGCATTGGTGAGAAGTCAATTTCAGGGAATATCTGAAATGAATGCCTCATCCAAATGTTTCTTTGGTTTAGAGAAAAATAATGGACAAAGGAGAATTATTCATTGCCTCAAATCCACTGTTGGACAGGGGCTCACTAGCCCAAGTGGAATTAGAAAGAGGGCAGTAGAGTTCTATGCTGAGCTCTACAAGTGGAATTAGAAAGAGGGCAGTAGAGTTCTATGCTGAGCTCTACCAGTGGAATTAGAAAGAGGGCAGTAGAGTTCTATGCTGAGCTCTACAAGTGGAATTAGAAAGAGGGCAGTAGAGTTCTATGCTGAGCTCTACCAGTGGAATTAGAAATAGGGCAGTAGAGTTATATGCTGAGCTCTACAAGTGGAATTAGAAAAAGGGCAGTAGAGTTATATGCTGAGCTTTACAAGTGGAATTAGAAAGAGGGCAGTAGAGTTCTATGCTGAGCTCTACCAGTGGAATTAGAAAGAGGGCAGTAGAGTTCTATGCTGAGCTCTACAAGTGGAATTAGAAAGAGGACAGTAGAGTTATATGCTGAGCTCTACCAGTGGAATTAGAAAGAGGGCAGTAGAGTTATATGCTGAGCTCTACAAGTGGAATTAGAAAGAGGGCAGTAGAGTTCTATGCTGAGCTCTACAAGTGGAATTAGAAAGAGGGCAGTAGAGTTCTATGCTGAGCTCTACAAGTGGAATTAGAAAGAGGGCAGTAGAGTTCTATGCTGAGCTCTACAAGTGGAATTAGAAAGAGGACAGTAGAGTTCTGTGCTGAGCTCTACAAGTGGAATTAGAAAGAGGGCAGTAGAGTTCTATGCTGAGCTCTACAAGTGGAATTAGAAAGAGGGCAGTAGAGTTCTATGCTGAGCTCTACAAGTGGAATTAGAAAGAGGGCAGTAGAGTTCTATGCTGAGCTCTACAAGTGGAATTAGAAAGAGGGCAGTAGAGTTCTATGCTGAGCTCTACAAGTGGAATTAGAAAGAGGACAGTAGAGTTCTATACTGATGGATTTAGAAAGAGGGCAGTAGGGGGATGGTTGGGGACGCCATGTGCGACTGACGAGTGCTTCGGGACCATCCAAGTGTGAAGTATGGACTGCGATTCCCGGCCCGTTTATGGATATCTCATGATGGTAAAGACTACACATTTGAATCTCCGGATGAGGCTATGGCTCACATTCAACGTCACATCAGGAAGTCTTGAATATGCTCACAGTTCAGCAACTGTTGCTTGCGAACTGTGGATAGTAAGTAACCCACTTGTGGTACAATTATGTTTAGATATAACAGGCTAGTCTTGTATAGTTGGTGAAACTATTCAGGCTTATTTGATGTGATCTAATGTTTTGATCATCTAGTGTGCATGCCTTACAAGCATTCAGTCATTTTAATTTAATTGTATTAAGGTTTTTACTTAACTCCTGTGTCTCTGGGCTGTCTCGCTCACCTATTTAGTTTGTTTACACATTATCTCAGACTCAAAATATTTTTGGTTATTTGATTACTGCATCCGTTTGCATTGACCCAGTAAACAGTAAATGTCTCCCGAGGCTACACGGTTTTTGGTGTCTCACTTTAATTTTAAAAGTTTTGAGAGTCATTTATTCCCAGCAAACGTTCATGTTGCGCACACATAGTTTTTTGGTATTGGTTGTAAGCTGTCTCAGCGTCAACTAGACTACTATTATAATTAATTTTATTTTTGATTGTCTTACTACGATTTCCTTACTTCAAATTAGATTTTTGGCTGAGATTCTTTATACATTTTATTTATTTTCTCTCTCAATGCCTGTTATAAGACTGGGAATACAATTGTATACATCTACAAGTGGTGCTTTTGTCATTCCATTTGCACAAGGGATTCGCTTTTTTTTTATTTGACAAAAAATACATACAAATCTTTCTTTTTGCTACTTGATCCACTAACAAAACGTGACTTTAAAGAGCGGGACTGTGGGTTTAGGTTTAAGACCGCACTCTCACAGACATACTGTGCGAAGAGAACATGTTCTATTTAGGCTTGTACCTCGTTTGGGGAGGGGGGCAGGTTGCATTGTTCAGTTCTAATGTTGTCATTTTGTCTTTTTATTTTTTTTCTGTTTTTTTTTTCTGTACTTTTTCCAAACATTTACCACCGTACATTATTACTCTGAGACAAGTTATTCTGGGGGTTTTGGGCGCTCATTGCTTTTCCATTCTATACTCTAATGACAGAGTTGAATAACGGGAATGCCCAGAGGGGCCGAAATAATGCGATCAAGTACATTTCATGGAACACGAAAGGGGTTAACAACCCGGTGAAGCGTAAGAGGGTGTTGACACACTTAAAGGGTTTGAATGCAAATATTGCATTTCTACAAGAGACTCACTTGAGGACTGGTGAGCATTTTAGGATGCGTAGGGACTGGGTTGGTCAAGTGTTCCACTCGAACTTTCATAGTAAATCAAGAGGTGCTGCTATTCTGGTTGATAAAGCTACTCCCTTTGTAGCTTCTGAGGTTATTGCTGATCCTAAGGGACGATACGTCATAGTAACCGGTGAACTGTTTTCTACCCCTCTTGTTTTGGCTAGTGTTTATGCTCCCAATTGGGATGACACAAGTTTCATTTCTTTCTTTTCTGTCTGCTATTCCCAATTTAGATTCTCATTTGTTGATTTTAGGGGGGGATTTCAACTGTAAAATGTCCCCTGTTCTTGACAAGTCCTCACAAACAAATACAGGCCCATCTAAATGTGCCCTACTTATTCAATCCTTTCTTCAGAAATATGCTATGTTTGAGGCCTGGCGCTTCCTCCATCCTACAGATAGACAGTATTCCTTTTATTCTCATGTTCATCAAACATACTCCCGGATTGATTACTTCTTTTTGGACAAAAAACTTCTGCCTAACCTTCAGCAGTGTACTTACGAGAGTATTGTTATCTCTGACCATTCACCATTAGTGCTTGAACTAGAGTATCCCCAGCGACCTCCTATGTGTTATCAATGGCGTCTCAACCCCATTTTACTCTCAGATAAGGAGTTTGTCAATTTCATTTCTTCTGAAATCACCTTATTCCTAGAAACTAATTCAACACCAGGTATGTCCTGCTCTACCATATGGGAGTCTCTCAAAGCATACCTACGTGGCCAAATGATTTCTTATACAGCCAACCAAAACAGAGTTCGCTCCCAGCGACTTCGGGACCTGAGCGAGTCCATAGCCACATTGGATGAGAAGTATGCTACGGATCCTTCCTCTGATCTGCATAAAGAGCGCCAACTACTCCAATCTGAATTTGATGAGCTTTCTACCAGGCAAGCTGAACAGTTACTCTTGCGAGCTCGATACAAAGTCTATGAACAAGGCGACAAGGCCAGTAAACTCCTTGCGCATCAGATCCGTAAATCTGAGGCCTCACGTTTAATCCCACAAATAAGGACCCCGTCTGGTGCCACCACAGTTATACATAAAGAGATCAATTAATAATTTAAACAATTTTACTCTGCGCTATACACCTCTGAATCCCCTCAAGACCCTTTGCTGATTGACTCCTTCTTTAATGGCTTGAATATGCCTTCAATTGATACAGACTCCCATGACTGTCTAGAAGAAGAATTTACGCTTGAGGAGATTGCAACAGCAGTGTCCGCAATGAAAAGTGGTAAATCACCGGGTCCGGACGGTTTTCCAACCGAATTCTACAGGACGTTTTCTGGTCTGCTTTGCCCATTCTTGCCTCGACTATTTGCAGAGTGCCTTAATACTTCAAAGCTACCACCTAGTCTTTATCAGGCGTCAATTTCATTACTACTAAAGAAAAACAAAGACCCCCTGGAATGTGGATCCTATCGCCCAATCTCGCTTTTAAACTGTGATTACAAAATCCTAGCTAAGCTTTTAGCCATCTGTATGGAAGGCTTGCTACACCAAGTAATACACTCTGACCAGACTGGCTTTGTGAGAAATAGGCATTTATTTTTCAATATTAGGCGCCTTATGAATATACTGTACTCCCCAGCGTCGGGGGACCCGGAGGTGGTGGTCTCACTTGAGTGGGATTACCTAACAGCTGCCCTTTATAGATTTGGCATTGGCCCCAAATTCATTGCGTGGATAAAGATTCTTTATTTTTCCCCCATGGCTTCGGTACGGACTAATAACTTGTCCTCTGACTATTTTCCCTTGCACCGCGGATCCAGACAGGGTTGCCCACTCTCCCCCTTGTTGTTTGCTTTGGCAATCGAGCCTCTCGCCATTGCACTACGCTCTAATGATGCCATTCAAGGTATAATCAGGGCGGGCTGGGAGCAGAAAGTCTCACTATATGCTGACGACCTCCTTTTGTTTATCTCCAACCCCGATACCTCATTGCCACGTGCCCTATCTGTTCATAAAAAGTTTGGATCAATCTCAGGGTACAAGCTGAATCTAGGCAAGAGTGAGCTTTTTCCGGTAAACAAGGCTGCTTTAAAGTGCTCTTTTACAAGTTCTCAGTTTAGGATTGTCCGGGATCAATTCACCTACTTGGGAGTAAAAGTGACAAGGAAATATTCAAATTTGTTTCAGGAAAACTTTGTTGCTCTAGCAGACAGATTGAAACAATCTTTTACTTTTTGGAATTCGCTACCCCTTTCTCTTATCGGAAGGATTAATGTCATTAAAATGAATGTGTTGCCCAAATTTTTATATTTATTTCAATGTTTACACATTTTTATTCCAAAATCTTTTTTTATTTCACTGGATCAAACATTCATGCATTTTATTTGGGATGGCAAGGTACCACGGATTGGTAGAAAACATTTACAGAAGCCTAGGTCTAGCTCTACCAAATTTTCAGACATACTACTGGGCTGCAAATTTCAGAGCCATTCTGTACTGGCTGCAGACTGATCCTACTGGCCCTAGACCACTCTGGGTCCAGATGGAGTCTGAATCATGTAAACCTGCAGCACTTTCCTCTGTGCTGTGCTCGTCTCTCCCAGTGTCCCTAGGCAAAAGGTGTGTCAACCCAATTGTAAAGCAGTCTCTTAAAATTTGGAATCAGTTCTGTTTAGCCTTTAGCCTCCGAGGCTTTTCTCTATCAGGCCCAATCAATCAGAACATTTTATTTCCTCCATCTTTGAATGTTGGGGCTTTTGGCATTTGACACTCACTAGGCCTCTCCTCGCTAGCCCAATTATTATTTGATGATACATTTGCCTCTTTTTCTCAGTTGCAGGAAAAGTTCAATCTCCCAATCCCACTTTTTCCGCTATCTCCAGACTAGAAACTTTGTCAGAGCTAACACACCTGGATTTCCCAATATGCCTGCGAATACAGCTATAGAGAGCATCTTGGAGCTGAACAAGCTTCCTAGGGGCGCAATTTCAGATGTATATGCAATCATTCATTACTTACAGAACCCTTCTTTGGTGCCTTTAAAGACTTGATGGGGAAAGGATTTGGGGGAGGAACTTGGGGAAGACGCCTGGGAATCTGTGCTGCACAAGGTGCACTCATCCTCTTTAGCACTAGACACAGCCTCATTCAATTCAAGGTGGTTCACCGTATCCACTGGTCGGGGGCCAAACTTGGAAGAATATTCTCTGATTTTGATCCTACCTGTGTCAGATGTAAAGTGGAACCAGCCACACTGTTGCATATGTTTTGGGGCTGTCATAAACTGTCAGGTTTCTGGGAATTAATATTTAAATGTTTCTCTGATATATATGACACTGTTATATATCCGTCTCCCCTTACAGCCCTTTTTGGAGTACTGCCCATGGGTACCCCCCTATCAAGAATCCAGTCGGACACTGCTGCTTATACAACTCTTTTAGCTAGACGGCTAATACTACAGAACTGGAAGATGGCAGCTCCCCCATCTTATAAATATTGGGTGAGGGATGTGTTGTGCTCTCTGAAACTAGAAAAAAATACATTCAAGTAACGTGGGAACCCCAAACTGTTTAATGAGGCTTGGGCTCCATTCCGGTCTTACTTTAAACAGTCCATCTTCTGATGGCATTCCAATTAATACTAAAATAAGTCTGTGACTTAAGGGTTGGAGGAGCTTCTCTCTGTGTTTTTGCTGGGGGGGGGGCATTAAGGTCCATGTGCTTATTGATTGTGATCCGCAGATGCCTTGTTCATCTTGCCCGGGCAGAGACTGAAGTGTGAGCTTGTTTTTCCCAGTTATTTTTACATTTTGTTCACGCCTACATGAATAATCATTCTATTTTTTATGTTTTTTATTTTAAAGCATTGTAAACTTTATTTTTGGTCCAGTGGAGGGTCGGTCTGTGGCCGTGACTCTCTGTGAGTGGTTGCATTTCTCCACCCTTATCCCTTGACTGTTTACAGGAACAATGGTGAGGTGTTTGCTCTGTCCCTGTACTATAGATTGCCCTTTAACCTCTGTAGCCTTCTGCCTGGTGTGTTTAACTTGTCTAAAGTATGGTATCTTTAAAGCTATTTTTTAATTTGCCTTAATGTGCACTGATTATAAGATCCTGTCTAAGGCTTTGTCCAACAGGCTGAGGGAGGTGATACAGTCCTGCTGTGTTCCCACCAGGCAGATAGGGGATAACATTTCCCTGATTCTGGATTTTTTTGGACGCCTCTAGGGCTATTGGGTTGGATGCTGGTCTAATTTCAATTGATCAGGAAAAGGCATTTGACCGAGTTGAACATCAATACCTATGGCCACTTTGGAGGCTTTTGGTTTCAGCTCTGGTTTTATTGCCATGATCAGGGTAATAAAGGGTGACATTGAAAGTGTATTGAAAGTTAAGTTGGCTTGAGTGCTCCTTTTAAAGTGTGTAGAGGAACTAGACAGGGGTGTTCGTTGTCAGGAATGTTGTATGCCATTTCTATAGAGCCACTACTAAAACACATTAGAAGTTGCATTGAAGGGGTGTATCTTTCAGAGGATATTCCTCCTATTCGTCTCTCAGTTTATGAGAGACGGTTCAAGGGAATATCCTCTGCAAAGGTAAATTGTGAAAAAGTTGTACTTTACAGATTGGGAAATGATCTGGAGGGATCATGGTTTTGCCAGGGGGGTTGGAGTGGTGTGAGGGGGGGTTCAAGTATCTTGGAGTGTACTTAGGGGATGAGGGGACATACATTGGAATGGGGTGGTTGATATGGTTTAAGGGAGGATGAGGAGATGGCGTTGGCTGCTATCTCGTATGTCATATAGGGGGCCACTATTGTTGTTAATAATGTGGTTGATATGGTGGAAGGGAGGATGAGGAGATGGCGTTGGCTGCTATCTCGTATGTCATATAGGGGGCCACTATTGTTGTTAATAATGTGGTTGATATGGTGGAAGGGAGGATGAGGAGATGGCGTTGGCTGCTATCTCGTATGTCATATAGGGGGCCACTATTGTTGTTAATAATGTGGTTGATATGGTGGAAGGGAGGATGAGGAGATGGCGTTGGCTGCTATCTCGTATGTCATATAGGGGGCCACTATTGTTTTTAATAATGTGGTTGCCTCTGTACTGTGGCATCGGTTGTCATGTTTAGAGCCACCGTCTGGCCCTCTGGCCAAGATACAGGCAATTATTGTAGATTGTTTTTGGGATAAATATCACTGGGTTCCACAAAGTGTTTTGTATTTGTCAAAAGAGGAGGGGGAAAAGGTCTTGTACATCTGGCTAGTAGGGCTGCTGCTTTCCGGTTTCAGTTTATTCAAATGTTCCTTTATGGACAGAAAAATGTGTTGTGGAGAGGGGTGGCAGGCCTGGTATTACAGAAGCTAGGGGGATTAGAGTTAAAGAAGGCTTTATTTTAGGTAGATAGTAGCCAGAGTTCTAGGGATGGAGTACCTCCGTTTTACAGAGGCCTTCATAGGGTTTGGAGTATACTGAAGGTGTCCAGACGCACTAAGGCTGAGTCAGTGTATTGGCTGTTGGAGGAACCTCTGGGCTATGGGGCAAGACTGGATTGTACAACTGAAGCTGTTCCACATTTCTCCAAGATGTTGGTGAAGGGCAAAATCATCACCTTAAGGAAGTTAATGGACATGGCTGGGCCCACATTAATGGATGGAGGACGGGTGGCTGAACATCTGGGGGTGAGGCCGGAAAGGATTGTCGGACAACTGCTGGGAAGTTGCAGGAAGGCTCTGTCAAAAGAAGAGTGGATTATGCTCAAGAGTTACAAGAAAAAGGCACAAGATTTCCCAGACTAGGGATTACACCCAGTATCCCAGTCAGACAGAAAGGCTTTATTAGTGGGTTTGTGAGGGTTGGAAGAGGTGGGTTTGGATGAGGTGAATGGGAAGGAGTTATATAGGGGGTGTGTCAAGGTTTTAAATAAAGATAAATAGAAAAGATACTACTTGGAGGGCAAAACTGGGCCTTAATGACAAGGTAAAGCCAGCATGGAGAGCACTGTACAAGCCACCGGTACAAAAGGGTACAGGTGATATGTAATGGAGGGTGTTACATGGCATCATTGCAGTTAATGCTTTTGTATCTGTTATTAATTCAGATGTTGGAGATGGATGTCATTTTGTAAGATAAACCATTTTTGACTGTTTTATGGAGTGTGAGAGTATAAAGCCTCTTTTTGAAATGTTCAAGTTCTTGTTTACAGCTGTAGGGGAGATTAGGACCAGCGAGGATGTCAATTTTTCTGAGTAGGAAAAACAAGATAGACAAGAGATATGGTAAGGATGTAAGATGTGTTTTTAAAGGATTAGTTAAAGCGAGAATAAAAGTGGATTTTGAGTTCTCGGTTGTAAAAAATCTCCCATTGTTTGAGGAGAAGTGGACTGAAGGAGCAGTATGTTTTGTAGAGGAGGGGAAACTAGTTTTTGTTGATGAAATTAGTTTATTTAATATATAATAATATATGCCATTTAGCAGACGCTTTTATCCAAAGCGACTTACAGTCATGTGTGCATACATTCTACGTATGGGTGGTCCCGGGGATCGAACCCACTACCCTGGCGTTACAAGCGCCATGCTCTACCAACTGAGCTACAGAAGGACCAGAATCACACATTTGTTGTGTAATTTCTGAAAAGGCAGTGTGCCAATATTTGTGTTAATACTTGAGTATAAAATAAAGGTTTTATAAAAACTCTCTCTCTCTCTTTTTTCTTCCCCTATTCCCTATCCAGTCCCACTCCAGAGGTCTCGTGGAGTAAGCTGAGTGGGGAGTTCCCTAACAAGCATTGTGCACTTCCAGAAGATACTGCGTATCGTCACACCCTACCCATTATCTACTAAACTATTCTCTCGCAAATCTTTACAGCTCTTGGTCAGCATTTTTATCATGAATGGTGACTGGATAATATCCCCAATGGAGAGCGAAGGCTGCGTCTACTTAGCTTGGGATTCCGGGCTGCAACATCTTCTATTCTATTTCAATGAAGTATTTTTTTTTCCATTTAATGCTTGCTTCTGATTTTCCTTTCCCCTTAAGTATCCTGACTTGTTAGAGCAACTCAGAATATGACCTTCAAATCAGGGCAACACTCTCCAGACAGATAACTGATATGGGATGAAGGGAATACTTAACCACTGTGTGGGAGTTAGTGAAAATATGGCACCACTGAATGTGTTTGACAGACTAAGTATCTCGAGGAGGTATTGAATTAGAACTACCCAGGGAGTAAAGCTTAATGGCAGTGGTTTAGTGAGATACCCATATTAATTACATCGTCTTTCTCATCCTGTCCTCTCATGTTTAATGCTTGAAGGATGTTTACAAGTTGGTGAGACTTGTTCTCTTGCTCATGTTTTTCATTCTCCAGGCCTTTATACTCTTGGAGTTATAGTCAAATATCATCTTCAGTCAAAACATGTCCTCATGGGTTTGTGTCACAGCAAGCATGATGATGGTGACGATGGTGATGATGATTATTTGACCCTGCTGGTCATCTATTAATATTTGAACTTCTTGGCCATGTTCTGTTATAATCTCCACCCAGCACAGCCAGAAGAGGACTGGCCAAACCCGCATAGCCTGGTTTCTCTCGGTTTCTTCCTAAGTTCTGCCTCTCTGACTGAGCGCTCCTCTCCTCCTCCTCTCTGACTGAGCGCTCCTCTCCTCCTCCTCTCTGACTGAGCGCTCCTCTCCTCCTCCTCCTCTCTGACTGAGCGCTCCTCTCCTCCTCCTCTCTGACTGAGCGCTCCTCTCCTCCTCCTCTCTGACTGAGCGCTCCTCTCCTCCTCCTCTCTGACTGAGCGCTCCTCTCCTCCTCCTCCTCCTCCTCTCCTCCTCCTCTCTGACTGAGCGCTCCTCTCCTCCTCCTCTCTGACAGAGCGCTCCTCTCCTCCTCCTCTCTGACAGAGCGCTCCTCTCCTCCTCCTCTCTGACTGAGCGCTCCTCTCCTCCTCCTCTCTGACTGAGCGCTCCTCTCCTCCTCCTCTCTGACTGAGCGCTCCTCTCCTCCTCCTCTCTGACTGAGCGCTCCTCTCCTCCTCCTCTCTGACTGAGCGCTCCTCTCCTCCTCCTCTCTGACTGAGCGCTCCTCTCCTCCTCCTCTCTGACTGAGCGCTCCTCTCCTCCTCCTCCTCTCTGACTGAACGCTCCTCTCCTCCTCCTCTCTGACTGAGCGCTCCTCTCCTCCTCCTCTCTGACTGAGCGCTCCTCTCCTCCTCCTCTGACTGAGCGCTCCTCCTCCTCCTCTCTGACTGAGCGCTCCTCTCCTCCTCCTCTCTGACTGAGCGCTCCTCTCCTCTGTCTCTCTGACTGAGCGCTCCTCTCCTCCTCCTCTGCAGCAGCGTAGCAGCGCTCCTCTCCTCCTCCTCCTCTCTGAGCAGACAGCAGCAGTCTGACAGGCAGCAGCAGTCTCTGACAGCAGCAGTAGCAGGCTGCAGCGTAGCAGACAGCAGCTGACTGAGCGCTCCTCTCCTCCTAGCTGACAGCAGCTCTGAGCAGGCAGCAGCAGTAGCAGGCAGTAGCAGTAGCTGGCAGCAGCAGTAGCTGGCAGCAGCAGTAGCAGGCAGCAGCAGTAGCAGGCAGTAGCAGTAGCTGGCAGCAGCAGTAGCAGGCAGCAGCAGTAGCAGGCAGCAGCAGTAGCAGGCAGCAGCAGTAGCAACACAGTGTTCTGCTCAATTTTCTATCTTGTTATGTTCAATGTCAGCCAATGAATCATCAATAATATATGATATGGCAGGTTGTGGTTATGGATATTCATTGCACCAATGAATGTAAGCCCTCTGAAAGACAAAAATTTAATCTAATTAAAATTAAATGTTATTGGTCACATACATGTGATTAGCAGATGTTATTGCGGGTGTAGCGAAATGTTTGTGCTTCTAGCACTGATAGTGCTGTAGTATCTAACAATTTCACACAATACACACAATAAACTCAAATCTAAGTAAAGGAATGGAATTAAGAATATATAAATATATGGACGAGCAATGTCAGAGCGGCATAGACTAAGATACAGTATATACAGTACATATGAGATGAGTAATGCAAAATATGAAATATTATTAAAGTGGCCAGTGATTTCAAGTCTATGTATATAGGCAGCAGCCTCTAATGTGCTAGTGATGGCTATTTAACAGTCTGATGGTCTTAAGATAGAAGCTGTTTTTCAGTCTCTCGGTCCCAGCTTTGATGCACCTGTACTGACTTCGCCTTCTGGATGATAGCGGGGTGAACAGGCGGTGGCTTGGGTGGTTGTTGTTCTCGATGATCTTTTTGACCTTCCTGTGACATCGGGTGGTGTAGTTGTCCTGGAGGTTAGGTAGTTTGCCCCTGGTGATGCTTTGGGCAGACCGCACTACCCTCTGGAGAGCCCTGCGGTTGTGGAAGGTTCAGTTGTCGTACCAGGCGGTTATACAGTCCGACAGGATGCTCTCAGTCGTGCATCTGTAAAAATTTGTGAGGGTTTCAGGTGCCAAGACACATTTCTTCAGCTTCCTGAGGTTGAAGGGTCGCTGTTGCACTTTCTTCACCAAACTGTCTGTGTCGGTGAACCATTTCAGTCTGTGATGTGTACACCGAGGATCTTAAAACTTTCCACCTTCTTCACTGCTGTCCCGTTGATGTGGATAAAGGGGTACTCCCTCTGCTGTTTCCTGAAATCCATGATCATCTCCATTGTTTTGTTGACGTTGAGTGAGAGGCTGTTTTCCTGACACCGCATTCATGTGATGAATGAGTGCCCTCACCTCCTCCCTGCAGAGTGTCTCGTCGTTGTTGCTGCTTAAGCCTACTACTGTTGTGTCATCTGCAAACTTGATGGTTGAGTTGGAGGCATGCGTGGCCACGGGGTCATGGGTAAACAGTGAGTACAGGAGGGGGCTGAGCACACACCCCTCTGTGGTTTAGGCTAAGGGAATCTAAGGGAATCTCAGCCATTTACTCCAAGCCATTTACCCTCAGCCATTTACCCCCAGTCATTTACCCCAGTCATTTACCCCCAGTCATTTACCCCCAGTCATTTACCCCCAGTCATTTTACCCCAGTCATTTATCCCGTCATTTACTACCAGCCATTTACCCCCAGCCATTTATCCCCAGCCATTTATCCCCAGCCATTTACCCCCAATCATTTACCCCCAGTCATTTACCCTCAGTCATTTACCCCCAGTCATTTACCCTCAGTCATTTACCCTCAGTCATTTACCCTCAGTCATTTATCCCCAGCCATTTATCCCCAGCCATTTACCCCCAGCCATTTACCCCCAGCCATTTACCCCCAGTCATTTACCCCCAGTCATTTACCCCCAGTCATTTACCCCCAGTCATTTACCCCCAGTCATTTACCCCCAGTCATTTACCCCCAGCCATTTACCCCCAGCCATTTACCCCCAGCCATTTACCCCCAGTCATTTACCCCCAGTCATTTACCCCAGCCATTTACCCCAGCCATTTACCCTCAGCCATTTACCCTCAGCCATTTACCCTCAGCCATTTACCCCCAGTCATTTACCCCCAGTCATTTCTGAATCATTTACCCCCAGCCATTTAGAAACAAGCCATTTATCCCCAGCCATTTACCCCCAGCCATTTACCCCCAGCCATTTACCCCCAGTCATTTACCCCCAGTCATTTACCCCCAATCATTTACCCCCAGCCATTTATCCCCAGCCATTAATCCCCTGACCAACATTTCACAGTCATGGTTCTGAAGCTGTGTGTGAGAAGGGACATTTAGAAACAATGGGAGCTTTATTAAAAGAGAAATGTCAAGTGAATAAATAACTGTGTCTCCATGGTGATGTGACAGTTAGTACTCTATAATGGAGATGGACCGTGAATTGACCGTACCAGTGATAAAGCTTCACAGGCCTACACAAAGAAACATGCTATCACATGCCTGTGGCTCAGATTCCTGTTTACTGGAAAAAAAATGTCATGGAATATAAACTATTGTAAATACACTAACATGATATTATACCCTTCAAGTATGACTCCCTGATAAAATAAAGGTTAAATAAAAAATCATTTAAAAAAAATCATATTTTCACTGATAGATACAGTGTCTGACCTTCTAAATGTATTTGTAAATAGCATAGCTTAGTGTTTCCCTGAGACAAGACTGTAGTGGAGTCCACATAATAAAAAGGAAAACACCTGCACACTGGCAGTCTTGATGCTTCCTAGCAGAGCAGTCTACATCCATGTATCAGGGCAGAGCTATTGTTAGTGATGACTGCAGAGCATGAATAGGCCTATGTGATTTATGCATAGCCTAGACCAGCCTGAAGCTTAAATGCATGGCATGAATTAAATGAATGATTGCGCTGGCGTTATTGATATATTGGTCAGCTGGTGTGCGTAGCCTTTGTGACCCTAAAGGCATTATGTTGACTGGAAGAGCAGGATAAGCAGCTTACATTACATTAGTGTGACAAGTCGTGGAGACTAGAGAGAGTGAGCGGCACAGAGAATGGAGCATGACTGGGCCAGTCTACGATAGGATTTACATCCCAACACTATGCCTGCTGTGTGGGGCATTCTTTGCACTAGTCTAGTCACTAGGACGTGTACCGTGCCGTACCATAAGCTAGACCTACGCAGAGGACAAAGCAAAACAGTTATTGCCATGAACGTCCCAATCAAATCAATAATCAATCCAGTTGATTGTCTTGACAGGTTGAAATGATAGGGTTATTACTCTAGCATTATGGGTCTTTGTCTTCTCTATCCACTGACAGTTTTCTGCTTCATTTAATAGATTGGCTAGTCATTTTTACAAGTGGTAAGTAGGATTGCAGGTAGCTAGAATTGATTTGCCATGTCTCAGTCATCTTCATTAGGGCACAGCGTAGCAAAACGTTGGCAACAGAACCAGCTTTTACAGAGAACCAAACGGGCACGGCATCTATTTCCTCATCCAACAAATAGACCCTGTTGTCAGAGCGACAAGGGTTCTCAGCAGACCGTGTGGGCCAGGGTGAAGCTCTATCTGCAGGCACTGTGCTGTCCTATCTCCCGTCTAATAGGGTTGGATGGGCTGTGTCTGTACCTCCTCTCCTCTTTTAATAGAATCCACCAGTCAGTGGGTCCATTGGGAGATGCTTCCCTGTGCTACAGGATGGTGTATGTAAAGAGATGCAAGCAGTGGAAACCAGAAAATAAATATAAAGCCTCTGTCGAGGATTCATCTGGGAGATGTAGTGGATTCTCAGGAGGCCACATTTTTATCGTCTGTTGGCCATTCTATATTCACAAGTCAATTAACTTTGATAAATAATTCATAGGGGAAGGCTATGATACGTAACACTGCTGGCGGGTAGAGGAATAACAATGATTCAGCATTAAAACACTGTTGGCAGGTGCTGTACTGCAGTCTTGTAATACTCCAGTCCAGTCTGAAGGTTTTTTAATTGTCTGGGTCTCGCCATGGTCTATCTCGACATATTTATACACATTTTTACACTGCTAGTGGATAGATGAATAGCAGTGACTCGGCATTAAAACACTGTTGGCAGGTGGGAAACACAGTGGGGAAAGAGAGACAGCCCTATCAGATCAAAATCAGACTACTGGTTAATGAGACCTCCAAGTCAGCTACGTTACACGCGTCATCATCAGTGTTGTGTCACTGGCAGGGTGACTGGGAACCTTGACGGGTACAAACAGACCAGCTACGACCTGCGTAATGCAAAGAAGCAAAACAACAGTACAGGGACAAAGTGGAGTCGCAATTCAACAGCTCAGACATGAGACGTATGTGGCAGGGACTCCAGACAATCCCAGAGATCATAAAGGGAAAGCCAGCCACGTCCCGTAACACGGACGCCTCGCTCCCGGACACCGACGCCTCGCTCCCGGACACCGACCCTCGCTCCCGGACACCGACCCCTCGCTCCCGGACACCGACGCCTCGCTCCCGGACACCGACCCCTCGCTCCCGGACACCGACCCCTCGCTCCCGGACACCGACGCCTCGCTCCCGGACACCGACCCCTCGCTCCCGGACACCGACCCCTCGCTCCCGGACACCGACGCCACGTTCCCGGACACGACCCCTCGCTCCCGGACACCGACCCCTCGCTCCCGGACACCGACGCCACGTTCCAGGACACCGACCCCTCGCTCCCGGACACCGACGCCTCGCTCCCGGACACCGACCCCTCGCTCCCGGACACCGACCCCTCGCTCCCGGACACCGACGCCTCGCTCCCGGACACCGACGCCTCGCTCCCGGACACCGACGCCTCGCTCCCGGACACCGATGCCACGTCCCGGACACCGATGCCACGTCCCAGACACCGACCCCTCGCTCCCGGACACTGATGCCACATCCCCACACCCCTCGCTCCCGGACACCGACCCCCTCGCTCCCGGACACACAGACCCCTCGCTCCCGGACACCGACCCTTCATTCCCGGACACCGACCCCGCTCCCGGACACAGGCCCCTCGCTCCCGGACACAGACCCTCGCTCCCGGACGGACACAGACCCCTCGCTCCCGGACACCGACCCCCTCGCTCCCGGACACCGACCCCTCGCTCCCGGACACCGACCTCTCGCTCCCGAACACCGATGCCACGTCCCGGACACCGACCTCTCGCTCCCGAACACCGATACCACGTCCCGGGCACCGACGCCTCGCTCCCGGACACCGATGCCTCGCTCCCGGAAAAGCTTAACACCTTTTTTGGCTGCTTCGAGGAAAACAATGCTGGCCTTCTAGGCAGAGTTGCAAAGAAAAAGCCATATCTCAGACTGGCCAATAAAAATAAAAGTTTAAGATGGGCAAAAGAACAAAGACACTGGACAGAAGAACTCTGCCTAGAAGGCCAGCATTCCAGAGTCACCTCTTCACTGTTGACGTTGAGACTGGTGTTTTGCAGGTACTATTTAATGGAGCTGCCAGTTGAGGACTTGTGAGGCGTCTGTTTCTCAAACTAGACACTCTAATGTACTTGTCCACTTGCTCAATTGTGCACCGAAGCCTCTCACTCCTCTTTCTATTCTGGTTAGAGCGAGTTTGCGTTGTTCTGTGAAGGGAGTAGTACACTACGTTGTACGAGATCTTCAGTTTCTTGGCAATTTCTCGCATGGAATAGCCTTCATTTCTCAGAACAAGAATAGACTGACGAGTTTCAGAAGAAAGTGCTTTGTTTCTGGCCATTTTGAGCCTGTAATCGATCCGACAAATGCTGATGCTCCAGATACTCAACTAGTCTAAAGAAGGCCAGTTTGACGGTTTTCAGCTGTGCTAATATAATTGCAAAAGGGTTTTCTAATGATCAGTTAGTCTTTTAAAATGATAAACTTGGATTAGTTAACACAACGTGCCATTGGAACACAGGGGTGATGGTTGCTGATAATGGGTCTCTGTACGCCTATATAGATATTCCATAAAGAATCTGCCGTTTCCAGCTACAGTAGTCATTTACAACATTAACAATGTCTACACTGTATTTCTGATCAGTTTGCTGTTATTTTAGTGGACAAAAAATTAGCTTTTCTTTCAAAAACAAGGACATTTCTAAGTGACCCCAAACTTTTGAACGGTAGTGTATATATTATATGTATATAATATATATGTCTCTGACATTGCTCGTTCTAATACTTATTTTTTTTCAAATGATGTGTGTATCATGTTTTTAATGTATTTTTATTGCTAGGTATTACTGCACTGTTGGAGCTAGAAACACAAACATTTAGCTAGGTATTACTGCACTGTTGGAGCTAGAAACACAAACATTTAGCTAGGTATTACTGCACTGTTAGAGCTAGAAACACAAACATTTAGCTAGGTATTACTGCACTGTTGGAGCTAGAAACACAAACATTTAGCTAGGTATTACTGCACTGTTGGAGCTAGAAAAACAAACATTGTAACGGCGTTCTTCGTTTGTGGAAAGAGAGTCGGACCGAAATGCAGCGTAGTGGTTACTCATGACTTTAATAGAAAAAGTGACACATGAAATAACGATACAAAATACAAAACAACAAACGGAACGTGAAACCTATACAGCCTATCTGGTGGAACTACACAGAGACAGGAACAATCACCCACGAAATACACAGCGAAACCCAGGCTACCTAAATACGGTTCCCAATCAGAGACAACAAGAATCACCTGACTCTGATTGAGAACCACCTCAGGCAGCCAAGCCTAAACAACACCCTACTCAGCCGCGATCCCAAATACTACAAACCCCAATACGAAAATACAATAACCCCATGTCTGAACCTGGCCTGAACAAATAATTAAAGAAAACACAAAATACTAAGACCAAGGCGTGACAAACATTTAGCTAGGTATTACTGCACTGTTGAAGCTAGAAACACAAGCATTTAGCTAGGTATTACTGCACTGTTGGAGCTAGAAACACAAACATTTAGCTAGGTATTACTGCACTTTTAGAGCTAGAAACACAAGCATTAGGTATTACTGCACTGTTGCACAGGGCCGTTAGTGTAGCAGGGCCTTTAGTGTAGCAGGGCCGTTAGTGTAGCAGGGCCGTTAGTGTAGCAGGGCCGTTAGTGTAGCAGGGCCCGACCATGGTATAAATCCTGGTCCCTGGTCACTAGTCCCTGGTTCCTGGTCCCTGGTCACTGGCCACTAGTCCCTGGTTACTAGTCCCTGGTCACTAGTCTCTAGTCACTAGTCCCTTGTCATTAGACCCTGGTCCCTGATCACTAGACCCTGGTCCCTGGTCACTAGTCCCTGGTCACTAGTCCCTGGTTACTGGTCACTAGTCTCTGGTCACTAGTCCCTGGTCACTAGTCCCTGGTTCCTGGTCCCTGGTTCCTGGTCCCTGGCTGGTGATTTAGCGTGAGGGAAGTGAGCTTCCCTGATCAGGTGCATTCAGACTGGTGCAATAGAGGAGCCTGAGGTGACCAGACCACATTATTACTGATTATTAGATTCACGACCCTGTCTGCTGCCCCCTTGCTGATTCTACAGTACATTCCCCAGGACACCTTTCAGAGAAAGAGAAAGGTAGAAGCCAGCCCTTAGATGTCTATTTAGAACTTGAAATGTATTTGAGGCTGTAATAGGTACAGGATACTGTATATGTGAAATATGTATTTGATCGATTATACTGTATTCTACAAGATGCACTATATATCCTCTCCTACAGATGTGCTATCTTAATTTGACCAGTTTCTCACAGCAGGATATTTATCCTGCAGCAACAAGAAATGTGAATGATTATGTTGATTATAACTAAGGGATATTTTTGTAGGGGTTGATACATTTTTAGTTAGGATAAATCAAGTCTGAAATTTGAAAGCCTTTTTAAACCTCAGATACACTATAATTATAATTTCCTGCTGCGTAGGAAAATTCTCTGTGACAACAGAGTGATCAAATTAAGATATCATATCTGTAAGTGCACTTCTTAAATATGGTCATGATTCCTACCTTAATAATGTTGTAAAAAGCAGGATCCCAGCTGTTTGCAGTGTATGAGAGTCTCTGGGTTGTTGTACTAGCTGTTGAGAGCCTTTTACTGTATAGTCATGTTTTGTAGTGGGCCTGGAATTAATGACCTGGGGCTGTAGGATCAGTTTAGTCTTTCAGATCATAATACATCAGATGACATGAACATGGGGACCTGATCCTAGATCAGCACTGCTACTCTGATATGCTTTATGAATACAGGCCCAGGTCCCCAACCTATGGTGTTCCGGTCTTTAAATTAGTGTTTGCATAGTTTTTATTCACAGTCACAAGAGGTCCCTGCAAACACACAACTGCTTCCTTTGAAATGGGTTGCTAGGATACGAGTGCAGTGAAAATGAAATCCCCTCTTTGTTTCATTTCTCCAGCTGTAAAGCTCAGAAATTATGTCATCATCTCAATGGAGTGTGTGTGTGTGTGTGTGTGTGTGTGTGTGTGTGTGTGTGTGTGTGTGTGTGTGTGTGTGTGTGTGTGTGTGTGTGTGTGTGTGTGTGTGTGTGTGTGTGTGTGTGTGTGTGTGTGTGTGTGTGTGTGTGTGTGTGTGTGTGTGTGTGTGCGTTTATTTTCAGCAAACTTAACATGTGTACATATTTGTATGAACATAACAAGATTCAACAACTGAGACATAAACTGAACAAGTTCCACAGACATGTAAATAATGTGTCCCTGAACAAAGGGGGGGGTCAAAATCAAAGTAACAGTCAGTATCTGGTGTGGCCTCCAGCTGCATTAAGTACTGCAGTGCATCTTCTCCTCATAGACTGCTCCAGATTTGCCAGTGCCACTTGCTGTGAGATGTTACCCCACTCTTCCACCAAGGCACCTGCAAGTTCCCGGACATTTCTGGGTGGAATGGCCCTAGCCCTCACCCTCCGATCCAACAGGTCCCAGACGTGCTCAATGGGATTGAGATCCAGGCTCAGACTTTTTCGCTGGCCATGGCAGAACACTGACATTCCTGTCTTGCACGAAATTACACACAGAACGAGCAGTATGGCTGGTGGCATTGTCATGCTGGAGGGTCATGTCAGGATGAACCTGCAGGAAGGGTACCACATGAGGGAGGAGGATGTCTTCCCTGTAACGCACAGCGTTGAGATTGCCTGCAATGACAACAAGCTCAGTCCGATGATGCTGTGATACACTGCCCCAGACCATGACGGACTCTCCACCTCCAAATCGATCCCGCTCCAGAGTACAGGCCTCGGTCTAACGCTCATTCCTTCGACGATAAACACAAATCTGACCATCACCCCTGTTGAGACAAAACCGCGACTTGTCAGTGAAGAGCACTTTATGCCAGTCCTGTCTGGTCCAGCGACGGTGGGTTTGTTCCCATAGGCAACATAGTTGCCGGTGATGTCGGGTGAGGACCTGCCTTACAACAGGCCTACAAGCCCTCAGTCCAGCCTCTCTCAGTCTATTGCGGACAGTCTGAGCACTGATGGAGCGATTGTGCCTTCCTGGTGACAATGCCCCCCCCCCACGTTATCTCCTTGCCACCGCTGCTGAAAAGAATCTTAGGAGTAAGACTTGTCTCTCTGCATCTGTGTGATTCATAGCCTCTCATATCAGACCCGTTAATCCCATTTAGTCCTGGTCAGTGTTAGATGAGGCATAGAGGGAGTGTTTGATGACCTTAGCATGTTTCCTCTCCATTTCTCTAACTGATGTCAGCAGGTTGACGGTTATTGTCATGAGTTTTGTCCTGAAGGTAGAACTGAGCAATTTCCCTTTAGATAGGCCAACTGCAAAGTCAAAATTGTCTATATTGTCAAATTTCATGAAAACAAAGATGTGTTTTTCTGTCTTAATTTAAGGTTAGGGTTAGGCATTAGGGTTAGCACTGTGGTTAATGTTAGGGTTGGGTTTAAAATCAGATTTTCTGACTTTGCATATTAAATATTCTGGGAACCTATATCTTGTCATATCCCCACAATGTTCCCACAACCTAAAGAAATGTTCTGGAAACCTTTTAGAGAACATACAACATGTTCTGGAAACCTTTTAGAGAACATACAACGTGTTCTGGGAACCTTTTAGAGAACATACAACATGTTCTGGAAACCTTTTAGAGAACATACAACATGTTCTGGAAACCTTTCAGAGAACATACAACGTGTTCTGGAAACCTTTTAGAGAACACAACGTGTTCTGGGAACCTTTTAGAGAACATACAACGTGTTCTGGGAACCTTTTAGAGAACATACAACATGTTCTGGAAGACTTTTAGAGAACATACAACGTGTTCTGGAAACCTTTTAGAGAACATACAACGTGTTCTGGAAACCTTTTAGAGAACATACAATGTGTTCTGGGAACCTTTTAGAGAATATACAAAGTGTTCTGGGAACCTTTTAGAGAACATACAATGTGTTCTGGGAACCTTTTAGAGAATATACAAAGTGTTCTGGGAACCTTTTAGAGAGCATACAACGTGTTCTGGTAACCTTTTAGAGAGCATACAATGTGTTCTGGGAACGTTCTTGTAACATCAGGTGAATGTTTTTTGCACTGAAAAGAAACATTGTAGAATCATCTACACAGCTGGACAGTTTTTGTGTTTTGGGAACATATATTTTGTGATGTGCCCACAATGTTCCCACAACCTAATGAAACATTCGGGGAACATTTAAAGAACAGATTAAATGTGTTCTTGGAACGTTATAGTAACATCAGGCAAATGTTTTATGCAAACATTCTATTTTCAACAGTTTTTTGTGTTATGAGAACATTTGCCGCGACCTTTCAAATGTTCTGGAGCTTTCCCAGAACCAATTTTGGTTTGCTGGGTAGTGGTGAACATCATTACCTGGAGCCTATCTGTCGCTATAATATAATAATAATAATATATGCCATTTAGCAGACGCTTTTATCCAAAGCGACTTACAGTCATGTGTCTACATTCCAGGGATACCCTGGCGTTACAAGCGCCATGCTCTACCAACATCAGAAAGATGCCGATCCGCTGTTCTATTCCTCTGTTCCGCTGCCTCCGAGGACCACCATTCTAGAGTGTTGCTGAAACAGCTGTTGCTTGTCGTATTGTGTTTCCTTGACGATGGGTTGATACGAGTGCAGTGAAGATTAAATCCCCTCCAGTTCGTCTCTGTTGTTGGTCTGGGGGGCAGTGTCTTGAGTGCCCACTCAGCTAAAACAGCGCTCAGGGAGGGTTGCTGCTTGTGACAACGGTCACCCTTTCAGTCATGATGTTGTCAACCTGTTGGTGGAGCTGCCCCCCTGCTGTGGTGCGTAGGAAGCTGACATGGTCGTTACTGTTGTTCAGGGCCAATGGCGTGAGTAATGGAAATGGTACTAGTACTGTACTGTGCCCGTGTTTTATTATATGGGCATGGGCAATGCCAGAGTATGGAACGTAGTCAATGAATTCACTCATATCATCCCTAAATTGGAGGCTACATATACCTCATGTGTTCTTACCTAACGTCATCTTCTTCATCCCCAATGGGCCCTCTTCTTCTTTCTATCCCTGGTCTTCCAGTGGGAAATGGTTGCACCTAGCAGGTCTATTGAGCCAGCCAAGTGACATCTAGTGTTTTGTTCTCATACCCTGTTGAACAGTTGTGTGTACTGAAGTAGCTATTTCGACCTGATGCCAACAAGGCTTGATGCACTGGAATGTTCCTTTAAGCTTATCCTTCATGTCCGTGCTCAGTAGTTTGGTTTTGCCGGACCAATGAGAATGTCATCACTCTGTCTGGTGGATTAAACTGCTAAATTAGAGAAATGTCACTGCTTTACATTTGAACTGCTCGGTCACTACACAATCACAGCACTACTAAAAAGGGGTCAAAATGTACTGTTCATTATGTTTAGACTTTAGAAGTTTATTATGAGGATGGCTGCCCAATGTTTTTTAATACCTTCTTGACCTTACTCACGGCAATTAAAATCGTGTAACTTTGATGACGTCTCTTTGAAGACGAATTACACTACATCACAGAACGCTCCTAGTAATGGAAACGCATATGTAATGTTACGACACGTGTTGTACCATGACTCAGATATTTATAGTATGTCTCTCCACTCTCTGTCTCTCTGTCTGCCTTGCAGGAAAAGCATCCTGTCCTGCTAATGTTCCATCATCGGCTTGGTTCTAATCATCACCTCCAGGGGGTTCTACACAGACCAACATGCCGCACTTCACTGTGCTCCTCCTCTGCCTCCTGTCCCTGACTCTCGCTTCCACTGGTGAGTATCATATGGTAATCACACTCAAGGCTTTTCCCACTACGGGACTGTACCCGAGCCGAGCCAAACCATGCTGTACTGTGCGGGCCTGGTTATGCCTACACTGTGGTAGCTGGAACTTTACTGAATATAAAATAACATGTCAGAGTTAGCACAGTTTGGTTCAGGCCGGCACGATGATGTGAAAAAGGCTACTACAGGTGTAGTATCTTAATTTGGCTAATTCTTACAGCTGGAAAATAAACCTGTCTGAAAATATAGAAAAGGGGGTCTGAAATGACCAGTCTGAAAATATAGAAAATGGGGGCTGAAATGACCAGTCTGAAAATATAGAAAAGGGGGGCTGAAATGACCAGTCTGAAAATATAGAAAAGGGGGGCTGAAATGACCGGTCTGAAAATATAGAAAAGGGGGGCTGAAATGACCAGTCTGAAAATATAGAAAAGGGGGGCTGAAATGACCGGTCTGAAAATATAGAAAAGGGGGGCTGAAATGAAAAGGGGGCTGAAATAGAAAATATAGAAAGGCTGAAATGACCAGTCTGAAAATATAGAAAAGGGGGCAGTCTGAAAATATAGAAAAGGGGGCTGAAATGACCAGTCTGAAAATATAGAAAAGGGGGCTGAAATGACCGGTCTGAAAATATAGAAAAGGGGGGCTGAAATGACCGGTCTGAAAATATAGAAAAGGGGGGGGCTGAAAAATAGAAAAGGGGGCTGAAATGACCGGTCTGAAAATATAGAAAAGGGGGCTGAAATGACCAGTCTGAAAAAGTCTGAAAATATAGAAAAGGGGGCTGAAATGGGAAAATATAGAAAAGGGGGGCTGAAATGACCGGTCTGAAAATATAGAAAAGGGGGGCTGAAATGACCAGTCTGAAAATATAGAAAAGGGGGGCTGAAATGACCAGTCTGAAAATATAGAAAAGGGGGTCTGAAATGACCGGTCTGAAAATATAGAAAAGGGGGGCTGAAATGACCGGTCTGAAAATATAGAAAAGGGGGCTGAAATGACCGGTCTGAAAAAATGAAATAGACCGGTCTGAAAAAAATATATATAAAAGGGGGCTGAAATGACCGGTCTGAAAATATAGAAAAGGGGGGCTGAAATGACCGGTCTGAAAATATAGAAAAGGGGAGCTGAAATGACCGGTCTAAAAATATAGAAAAGGGGGGCTGAAATGACCGGTCTGAAAATATAGAAAAGGGGGGCTGAAATGACCAGTCTGAAAATATAGAAAAGGGGGGCTGAAATGACCGGTCTGAAACCTCCTCCGTCAAATTTTAGATTTCAATTCAGCTGAACCAAAGAATGTGGTGTTTGGACTCTGGCTTCCTCTCTACTTCACAACACATTTCCTTTAAACAGAGTTGTGGATGGTGGAGATTACATCTGTTCATAGGAGGTGTGTGAGTCATCCTCCCACTTCACCCAAAGGCAATGGGAACAGGGGTGTGTGTGTGTGTGCGTGTGTGTGTGTTCCAAAGCACAGCAACAGAAGGTCAACAACGAGAAAGTTGTGACATCCAACTGGAGCCTGACGAAGACCTTCGGCTAGAAACGTTACAGAATAAAACTGCAGGGTTGATTAACAGTGTGCAGATTTCTAGATTTTGTTAATCACATCAAAGCTAAGACGACCGTGTTGAGGATGACAGAGACGCCTCTCATCTCATTGTGTCATCGTTCGAATGGCCCTAGTCTGTAGCCTTCAGTACAAGGCTGCTGTCAATGTCCCATCCTTATGACTGCCACATACTCTATATTGCAACAGGGACAGGCATGTAGGGAGCAGCGTCATCAAAAGAACTCAACACTCACTGAAGCTAATGTTTAGAAATGTCACCTTTAACCCCAGCACACAGATACTCCTGATGCTTCCAACAATGTAATGGATCTTCTGAATGAATATGTTGACACAGCTCTTCTCCTCCTGTCGCTCCTCCCTCTCTAAATGAATATGTTGACAAAGCTCTTCTCCTCCTGTCGCTCCTCCCTCTCTAAATGAATATGTTGACACAGCTCTTCTCCTCCTGTCGCTCCTCCCTCTCTAAATGAATATGTTGACACAGCTCTTCTCCTCCTGTCGCTCCTCCCTCTCTAAATGAATATGTTGACAAAGCTCTTCTCCTCCTGTCGCTCCTCCCTCTCTAAATGAATATGTTGACAAAGCTCTTCTCCTCCTGTCGCTCCTCCCTCTCTAAATGAATATGTTGACACAGCTCTTCTCCTCCTGTCGCTCCTCCCTCTCTAAATGAATATGTTGACACAGCTCTTCTCCTCCTGTCGCTCCTCCCTCTCTAAATGAATATGTTGACACAGCTCTTCTCCTCCTGTCGCTCCTCCCTCTCTAAATGAATATGTTGACACAGCTCTTCTCCTCCTGTCGCTCCTCCCTCTCTAAATGAATATGTTGACAAAGCTCTTCTCCTCCTGTCGCTCCTCCCTCTCTAAATGAATATGTTGACACAGCTCTTCTTCTCCTGTCGCTCCTCCCTCTCTAAATGAATATGTTGACACAGCTCTTCTCCTCCTGTCGCTCCTCCCTCTCTAAATGAATATGTTGACAAAGCTCTTCTCCTCCTGTCGCTCCTCCCTCTCTAAATTAATATGTTGACACAGCTCTTCTCCTCCTGTCGCTCCTCCCTCTCTAAATGAATATGTTGACACAGCTCTTCTCCTCCTGTCGCTCCTCCCTCTCTAAATGAATATGTTGACAAAACTCTTCTCCTCCTGTCGCTCCTCCCTCTCTAAATGAATATGTTGACACAGCTCTTCTTCTCTTGCTCCTCCCTCTCCTCCAGATGCATCAGTGTTCAGAGGGGAACCTGGCTTCTACTCAGGTAACGCTATGGATGATCTCAATGGTGTGTGTTTGGTGTGTGTGTGTGTGTGTGTGTGTGTGTGTGTGTGTGTGTGTGTGTGTGTGTGTGTGTGTGTGTGTGTGTGTGTGTGTGTGTGTGTGTGTGTGTGTGTGTGTGTGTGTGTGTGTGTGTGTGTGTGTGTGTGTGTGTGTGATCAGTTTGGACTAATGAGGACATGTTGCAATGTCACCAAAACCAGAATCCTGAAACATACAGCAATATGCAAATTGACTGTTCAAATGGGGTTCAGTGTATACTTCAGAAGAGACTTGATATGTTTACAAGTGTATTTCCCCACCAGCTGGTTGGGAACAGCATGCCATGAACATTAGACTCCAGACCACAAGATGTTTTGTGAATCTGTGAGGTATTTAAGTCAGTATGTCATGTGAAAGACAAAACTGGAAGCGGAAGAGTAATTTAACACCCCAGATGTTTTAGGTGGCAAACTGTTGCTCCTCACCAGCCTGACTGCTTATCATACCACATCAGTTCATGACTGTTATGGCATCAATTCAAGGAGCCTTCTGAGATGCACTGGGTCAAGAACAAAACAGAGCCCTTCCTTTGCCTGACAGCTGCATCCGGGTCCTGTTTAGTAAAGGCACACGCAGTGAAACGTTTTGAAATAGAAAAGGAACATCTGTGTTCTTATTGGTCACGTTCAGGTAGTAGAATATTCTGTCAAAGAGCATTTTGTTTGACCAAAAAGACCAGGAAGTCAAGACCAGGAAGTCCAAGATCAGAGACGTTCCATTGGATTGATCTTTGCGGAATGATATTTTGTAGTTGACATTACCCTCTGTTTTAGATGTTTTTAGACATCATTGGAAGACACACCATAGCCTGTGTCCCTCACTCCAGACCTTGTTAAACCATAGCCTGTGTGTCCCTCACTCCAGACCTTGTTAAACCATAGCCTGTGTGTCCCTCACTCCAGACCTTGTTAAACCATAGCCTGTGTGTCCCTCACTCCAGACCTTGTTAAACCATAGCCTGTGTGTCCCTCACTCCAGACCTTGTTAAACCATAGCCTGTGTGTCCCTCACTCCAGACCTTGTTAAACCATAGCCTGTGTCCCTCACTCCAGACCTTGTTAAACCATAGCCTGTGTCCCTCACTCCAGACCTTGTTAAACCATAGCCTGTGTCCCTCACTCCAGACCTTGTTAAACCATAGCCTGTGTCCCTCACTCCAGACCTTGTTAAACCATAGCCTGTGTCCCTCACTCCAGACCTTGTTAAAAACCATCCAGACCTTGTTAAACCTAGTGTGTCCCTCACTCCAGACCTTGTTAAACCATAGCCTGTGTCCCTCACTCCAGACCTTGTTAAACCATAGCCTGTGTCCCTCACTCCAGACCTTGTTAAACCATAGCCTGTGTCCCTCACTCCAGACCTTGTTAAACCATAGCCTGTGTGTCCCTCACTCCAGACCTTGTTAAACCATAGCCTGTGTGTCCCTCACTCCAGACCTTGTTAAACCATAGCCTGTGTGTCAGACCTCAGCCTCCAGACCTTGTTAAACCATCCAGAGCCTGTGTGTCCCTCACTCCAGACCTTGTTAAACCATAGCCTGTGTCCCTCACTCCAGACCTTGTTAAACCATAGCCTGTGTGTCCCTCACTCCAGACCTTGTTAAACCATAGCCTGTGTGTCCCTCACTCCAGACCTTGTTAAACCATAGCCTGTGTGTCCCTCACTCCAGACCTTGTTAAACCATAGCCTGTGTCCCTCACTCCAGACCTTGTTAAACCATAGCCTGTGTCCCTCACTCCAGACCTTGTTAAACCATAGCCTGTGTGTCCCTCAGCCTGTGTGTCCAGACCTTGTTAAACCATAGCCTGTGTGTCCCTCACTCCAGACCTTGTTAAACCATAGCCTGTGTCCCTCACTCCAGACCTTGTTAAACCATAGCCTGTGTGTCCCTCACTCCAGACCTTGTTAAACCATAGCCTGTGTCCCTCACTCCAGACCTTGTTAAACCATAGCCTGTGTGTCCCTCACTCCAGACCTTGTTAAACCATAGCCTGTGTGTCCCTCACTCCAGACCTTGTTAAACCATAGCCTGTGTCCCTCACTCCAGACCTTGTTAAACCATAGCCTGTGTCCCTCACTCCAGACCTTGTTAAACCATAGCCTGTGTGTCCCTCACTCCAGACCTTGTTAAACATAGCCTGTCTGTCCCTCACTCCAGACCCATAGCCTGTGTGTCCCTCACTCCAGACCTTGTTAAACCATAGCCTGTGTGTCCCTCACTCCAGACCTTGTTAAACCATAGCCTGTGTGTCCCTCACTCCAGACCTTGTTAAACCATAGCCTGTGTCCCTCACTCCAGACCTTGTCCCTCACTCCAGACCTTGTTAAACCATAGCCTGTGTCCCTCACTCCAGACCTTGTTAAACCATAGCCTGTGTGTCCCTCACTCCAGACCTTGTTAAACCATAGCCTGTGTGTCCCTCACTCCAGACCTTGTTAAACCATAGCCTGTGTGTCCCTCACTCCAGACCTTGTTAAACCATAGCCTGTGTGTCCCTCACTCCAGACCTTGTTAAACCATAGCCTGTGTGTCCCTCACTCCAGACCTTGTTAAACCATAGCCTGTGTGTCCCTCACTCCAGACCTTGTTAAACCATAGCCTGTGTGTCCCTCACTCCAGACCTTGTTAAACCATAGCCTGTGTCCCTCACTCCAGACCTTGTTAAACCATAGCCTGTGTGTCCCTCACTCCAGACCTTGTTAAACCATAGCCTGTGTGTCCCTCACTCCAGACCTTGTTAAACCATAGCCTGTGTCCCTCACTCCAGACCTTGTTAAACCATAGCCTGTGTCCAGACCCCTCACTCCAGACCTTGTTAAACCATAGCCTGTGTGTCCCTCACTCCAGACCTTGTTAAACCATAGCCTGTGTGTCCCTCACTCCAGACCTTGTTAAACCATAGCCTGTGTCCCCCTCCTTGTTAAACCAGACCTTGTTAAACCTTGTTAGCCTGTGTGTCCCTCACTCCAGACCTTGTTAAACCATAGCCTGTGTCCCTCACTCCAGACCTTGTTAAACCATAGCCTGTGTGTCCCTCACTCCAGACCTTGTTAAACCATAGCCTGTGTGTCCCTCACTCCAGACCTTGTTAAACCATAGCCTGTGTGTCCCTCAACCTAGCCAGACCTTGTTAAACCATAGCCTGTGTCCCTCACTCCAGACCTTGTTAAACCATAGCCTGTGTGTCCCTCACTCCAGACCTTGTTAAACCATAGCCTGTGTCCCTCACTCCAGACCTTGTTAAACCATAGCCTGTGTGTCCCTCACTCCAGACCTTGTTAAACCATAGCCTGTGTGTCCCTCACTCCAGACCTTGTTAAACCATAGCCTGTGTGTCCCTCACTCCAGACCTTGTTAAACCATAGCCTGTGTGTCCCTCACTCCAGACCTTGTTAAACCATAGCCTGTGTGTCCCTCACTCCAGACCTTGTTAATAAATAGTTACAAGATTAGAACATAGCTGAGGACAGTTGTATTTTTAGAGAAATATTGTGTTTGTTTTAGGAAACTTCGATCACTGCCAGTGTGGCCGAACGGCATCCATATCAGGAATTCGTCAGTTTTCAGGCAAAACTCATTTCAGTTTGCCTGAAATCTGGTGACTTCCTAATATGGACGCGGTCACATCTGCAGCCAATGAGATGTGAAAGTGTAGCTGGCAGATGTGAAGACAGGGAATTAACAAACAGTTGTAAGAGCTAACTGGGTTGGAAACATGGTATAGACTTCCTACTGCATCTATCTTCACTGACCTGGAAATATTATTGTCCCAGCTTCATTTTGATATTATTTTTTTTGTGAGTCTCTGCTCTGACAAACAATGCTAAAACTGATGTAGTACAAAATCAATCAGCCCCTCCAGAATACTGCAATGCGTTTTGTGATACTCTGCACTTACAATACAAATCTCTCTCATATAATGTAGTCCACAAACAATGTAGTGTTTACGGCACAGTACATCACTGGGGACAAGCTTCCTGCCATACAGGACATCACTGGGGCCAAGCTTCCTGCCATACAGGACATCACTGGGGCCAAGCTTCCTGCCATACAGGACATCACTGGGGACAAGCTTCCTGCCATACAGGACATCACTGGGGCCAAGCTTCCTGCCATACAGGACATCACTGGGGCCAAGCTTCCTGCCATACAGGACATCACTGGGGCCAAGCTTCCTGCCATACAGGACATCACTGGGGACAAGCTTCCTGCCATACAGGACATCACTGGGGCCAAGCTTCCTGCCATACAGGACATCACTGGGGACAAGCTTCCTGCCATACAGGACATCACTGGGGCCAAGCTTCCTGCCATACAGGACATCACTGGGGCCAAGCTTCCTGCCATACAGGACATCACTGGGGACAAGCTTCCTGCCATACAGGACATCACTGGGGACAAGCTTCCTGCCATACAGGACATCACTGGGGACAAGCTTCCTGCCATACAGGACATCACTGGGGACAAGCTTCCTGCCATACAGGACATCACTGGGGACAAGCTTCCTGCCATACAGGACATCACTGGGGCCAAGCTTCCTGCCATACAGGACATCACTGGGGACAAGCTTCCTGCCATACAGGACATCACTGGGGACAAGCTTCCTGCCATACAGGACATCACTGGGGCCAAGCTTCCTGCCATACAGGAAATCACTGGGGACAAGCTTCCTGCCATACAGGACATCACTGGGGACAAGCTTCCTGCCATACAGGACATCACTGGGGCCAAGCTTCCTGCCATACAGGACATCACTGGGGACAAGCTTCCTGCCATACAGGACATCACTGGGGCCAAGCTTCCTGCCATACAGGACATCACTGGGGACACAGACATCACTGGGGCCCTTCCTGCCATACAGGACATCACTGGGGCCAAGCTTCCTGCCATACAGGACATCACTGGGGCCAAGCTTCCTGCCATACAGGACATCACTGGGGCCAAGCTTCCTGCCATACAGGACATCACTGGGGCCAAGTTTCCTGCCATACAGGACATCCAGGACCTTTATACCAGGAGGTGTCAGAAGAAAGCCCAAAAAATTGTCAAAGACTCCAGTCACCCAAGTCATAGACTGTTCTCTCTGCTACCGCACGGCAAGCGGTATCGGAGCGCCTAGTCTAGGACTAAGAGGCTTCTAAACAGCTTCTATCCCCAAGCCATAAGACTGCTGAACTATTAATAAAATGACCATCCACACTATTTACATGGACACCCCGCTTTTGTTTTCACACTGCTGCTACTCGTTGTTTATTATCTTTGCATAGTCACTTTAACCCCTACCTACATGTACAAAATACCTTGCCTAACCTGTACCCCTGCACATTGACTTGGTACCGGTACCCCTTGTATATAGCCTCGTTATTGTTATTTTATTGTTACTTTCTATTTTATTTTTTACTTTAGTTAAAATTGTATCGACTCTATTTCTTGAACTGCATTGTTGGTTAAGGGCTTGTAATTAACTTTTCACGGTAAGGTTGTATTCGGCGCATGTGACAAATAACATTTGATTTGATTTGGAAGTATGTCAAGACCACTGGGCCCCAATCAGTCCTCTTCAGTCCCAAGTGCTGCATGGCTTTGCATGGTCCCTGAGGGTGGTGGTAACAGACTGGCACTGGCTGGGACCTGTGACCCCCTAATCTCCAAAGGGCTTTGGTCAACAGAAGTGCACTACGTAGGGGATATGGGGACTATTTAGGACTGAATGTTCTCTCATCGTTGTTGACTGGAAAGGACAAAGTGTATTGCAACATCGTCATGTTAACGTTTAACCGTAGACGTTTCTGTAGCCGCTGGTAATCCACGTGCATCTACACGTATGTTATCGTGTGTGTGTGTGTGTGTGTGTGTGTGTGTGTGTGTGTGTGTGTGTGTGTGTGTGTGTGTGTGTGTGTGTGTGTGTGTGTGTGTGTGTGTGTGTGTGTGTGTGTGTGTGTGTGTGTGTGTGTGTGTGTGTGTGTGTGTGTGTGTGTGTGTCTGTGCCAATGTTTGTGTTGCTTCACAGTCCCCGCTTGTTCCATAAGGTGTTTTTTAAATCTGATTCTACTGCTTGTGTCAGTTACCTGATGTGGAATAGAGTTCCATGTAGTCATGGCTCTATGTAGTACTGTGTGCCTCCCATAGTCTGTTCTGGACTTGGGGACTGTGAAGAGACCTCTGGTGGCATGTCTTGTGGGGTATGCCTGGGTGTCCGAGCTGTGTGCCAGTCCAATCATTTGATTGGAGTGCCAGATAGGCAGGATTTGCACTTTTGGGATTGTTCCATTGTACCAGGCAAATATAGAAAATGCAGTTTGATCCCTGGTCTGATGGACACTATTTATATATTTCCCACCACATTCCCTCACTAACCAACCAGTGACAGTCAGTCAGTGAAGGGTGACTGGGAATAGATGTCATTTTGTTAAAGGAGAGGCTGTTGTGTCACTGCATGGAAGGTGTTGTTTATTCTCTCCTCAATATAATATCTCTACCTATCTCTCTCTCTCTACCTCTCTCTCTCTCTCTGTTTTCACAAGCTCTCATGTTCTCTCTCTCCTGGATGAGAGGTGTCATTTCGACCATGGGTAAAATCAGTTTGGGTGGCAGCAGGCATCTACAGTGGGGCAAAAAAGTATTTAGTCAGCCAATAATTGTGCAAGTTCTCCCTCTTAAAAAGATGAGAGAGGCCTGTAAATTTTCATCATAGGTACACTTCAACTATGACAGACAAAATGAGAAAACAAAATCCAGAAAATCACATTGTAAGATTTTTTATTTATTTATTTGCAAATTATGGTGGAAAATAAGTATTTGGTCACCTACAAACAAGCAAGATTTCTGGCTCTCACAGACCTGTAACTTCTTCTTTAAGAGGCTCCTCTGTCCTCCACTCGTTACCTGTATTAATGGCACCTGTTTGAACTTGTTATCAGTATAAAAGACACCTGTCCACAACCTCAAACAGTCACACTCCAAACTCCACTATGGCCAAGACCAAAGAGCTGTCAAAGGACACCAGAAACAAAATTGTAGACCTGCACCAGGCTGGGAAGACTGAATCTGCAATAGGTAGCTTGGTTTGCTTGGTTTGAAGAAATCAACTGTGGGAGCAATTACTAGGAAATGGAAGACATACAGGACCACTGATAATCTCCCTCGATCTGGGGCTCCTCGCAAGATCTCACCCCTGCATACGGAGTCGGGAGAGGTGAATTTTGAGAGCAATGCGTTCTCCAGAACACAACCCAACCAAGCCACACTGCCCGCTTAACACCAATGTGTCAGTCTGCCGCTCATCATTCATTCACTAACACTGTCATTGTCAATCCCCGTCTAAGAGGATAATATCATCAACTTAAAACACACGGCATAGATACAAGCCTCCATGATAATGTTATTTATCCCCGTTATACACTAGGTAACACTGATATGCCGTGTCGGCCATAATATGATCATATTTATGTATCGCTGGATAGACGGCTGCAGATATAGATTGCTCTGGGCTGTTCTGGCCTCAGCCTCATTGGCTTTCTCCTGTCTCAATATTAAGGCCTGGTCTATCCCGCTGTCATGGCTGTGCACTCAGAAAAGTCATATCCTTTCTATTCACAATCCTAGCTAATGGTACGTAGATATATCTGTCATCACTAAGTTAGCACTAATCATGTTTATGCAATATAATAATCATCCTAAGAAAACCATCTGCAACCACCTGAATGAAACTTTATTGGTATGTGATGGTGTCTGTCTGTCTGTCTGTCTGTCTGTCTGTCTGTCTGTCTGTCTGTCTGTCTGTCTGTCTGTCTGTCTGTCTGTCTGTCTGTCTGTCTGTCTGTCTGTCTGTCTGTCTGTCTGTCTGTCTGTCTGTCTGTCTGTCTGTCTGTCTGTCTGTCTGTCTGTCTGTCTGTCTGTCTGTCTGTCTGTCTGTCTGTCTGTGTGTTTCTCTCTCTTCCTCTCTTCTCTCTCTCTCTATCTTTGTCTTTCTGTCTCTCTCGTTCTCTTGCTAATGCACACAGATTGCTTCTCTCTGTCTCCATCTCTCTCACTCCTGTATGTCTCTACCTCCCTCTCCAAACACGTCAATCGTCCTCTGTTTTCCTATCTCCACATTATTCTGTAAGCCTATCTGGTGAAGTCACTCCCTCTGTATCTCAATCCCTCTTTTTGTCTCATCTTCTGGCACGACTTGGCTCCGTTAAAGGAGGGTGAAGCTTTATGGGGTAGGCAATCAGAGCAGTCAATGGACACACGCACACGCATACACGCATACACACACACACACACACACACGCACACGCACACACAGAGAGACTCTTCTCTCTCGGGTCCAGCTATGAAGAGAAGATCCACTTCATTACCAGACAACAGGACCTACAGTATTCAACAACACTGTCTGCCTGTCTGTCCTGCTGGAACAATACCACCACAAAGCTGTTGGGGCTCATTTGAATTTAAAATGCCAGCTCTATCCTGAGTCGTGATCCAGGAGCCTGGGCTCATCTGAAGCTTTCTGTTGCTCCTTATAGTCCTGGCATCAGAGCGTCTAATGTGATACAGGATACAAGCCAACATGCAGTTAAACCCAGACTCACACACAGTTGTTTATCTGGGTGGCACTTTGTTTGTTTGTTTACATAAACAAGATGGTTGTTGTCCAAGTGAGACAGTGAACATGTACGGCATCCTGTCGGTTCCTCTACTGCAGCATTCTGTTAAGATCATCACACTGTGGATGAATCATGGTTAGAGACTTGGTCCTACCCATATCCTCCCTGGTAGAAAGGGTTAGGACTGGGTCTCATAGCAGTATCACAAACAATACAGGAATATTAATAATTTACAGCACTGCTACACATAGCTATATTAGAGAGAGAGAGAGAGAGAGAGAGAGAGAGAGAGAGAGAGAGAGAGAGAGAGAGAGAGAGAGAGAGAGAGAGAGAGAGAGAGAGAGAGAGAGAGAGAGAGAGAGAGAGAGAGAGAGAGAGAGAGAGAGAGAGAGAGAGAGAGAGAGAGAGAGAGAGAGAGAGAGAGAGAGAGAGAGAGAGAGAGAGAGAGAGAGAGAGAGAGAGAGAGAGAGAGAGAGAGAGAGAGAGAGAGAGACTATTTGCACATTGTTACAACACTTTACATAGCCATAATATAACACTTGAAATGTCTCCATTCTGTTGAAACTTTTGTTTCTAAATGTGTAACGTTTACTGTTGATTTCTTATTGTTTATTTCACTTTTTTTATACTTTCTAGTTCACTTGTTTTGGCAATGTAAACATACACTACATGACCAAAAGTATGTGGACACCTGCTCGTCAAACATCTCATTCCAAAATCATGGGCATTAATATGGAGTCGGTTCCCTCTTTGCTGCTATAACAGCCTCCTCTCTACTGGGAAGGCGTTCCACTAGATGTTGGAACATAGCTGCTATAACAGCCTCCTCTCTTCTGGGAAGACTTTCCACTAGATGTTGGAACATTGCTGCTATAACAGCCTCCTCTCTTCTGGGAAGACTTTCCACTAGATGTTGGAACATTGCTGCTATAACAGCCTCCACTCTTCTGGGAAGACTTTCCACTACATGTTGGAACATAGCTGCTATAACAGCCTCCACTCTTCTGGGAAGACTTTCCACTAGATGTTGGAACATTGCTGCTATAACAGCCTCCTCTCTTCTGGGAAGACTTTCCACTACATGTTCGAACATAGCTGCTATAACAGCCTCCACTCTTCTGGGAAGACTTTCCACTAGATGTTGGAACATTGCTGCTATAACAGCCTCCTCTCTTCTGGGAAGACTTTCCACTAGATGTTGGAACATTGCTGCTATAACAGCCTCCTCTCTTCTGGGAAGACTTTCCACTAGATGTTGGAACATTGCTGCTATAACAGCCTCCACTCTTCTGGGAAGACTTTCCACTAGATGTTGGAACATTGCTGCTATAACAGCCTCCACTCTTCTGGGAAGACTTTCCACTAGATGTTGGAACATTGCTGCTATAACAGCCTCCTCTCTTCTGGGAAGACTTTCCACTACATGTTGGAACATAGCTGCTATAACAGCCTCCACTCTTCTGGGAAGACTTTCCACTAGATGTTGGAACATTGCTGCTATAACAGCCTCCACTCTTCTGGGAAGACTTTCCACTAGATGTTGGAACATTGCTGCTATAACAGCCTCCTCACTTCTAGGAAGACTTTCCACTACATGTTGGCACATTGCCATGGGGACTTCCTTCCATTGGGGACTTCCTTCCAAGAGCATTAGTGATGTCGGCCACTGATGTTGAGTGATTAGGCCTGTGCTCCAGAGTCCAATGGCGGTGAGCTTGGCGCTTGTCCAGGGTAGTGGGTTCGATTCCCGGGACCACCCATACGTAGAATGTATGCACACATGACTGTAAGTCGCTTTGGATAAAAGCGTCTGCTAAATGGCATATATATAATGGCATATATATATATATATATAGCTTTACGCCACTCCAGCCGACTCTTGGCATTGCGGATGGGGACCTTAGGCTTCTGTGCGGCTGCTCGGACCATGGAAACACATTTCTTGAAGTTCCTGATGAACGGTTCATTTGCTGATGCTGCTTCGAAGCAGTTTGGAACTCGGTAGTGAGTGTCTGTATTTGTATTTATTATGGATCCCCAAAGCAGCAGCTACTCTTCCTGGGGTCCAGCAAAATTAAGGCAGTTTATACCATTTTTAAAACATTACAATATATTCAAAGATTTCACAGCACACTGTGAGCCCTCAGGCCCCTACTCCACCACTACCACATATCTACAGTACTAAATCTGTGTGTGTGTGTGTGTGTGTGTGTGTGTGTGTGTGTGTGTGTGTGTGTGTGTGTGTGTGTGTGTGTGTGTGTGTGTGTGTGTGTGTGTGTGTGTGTGTGTGTGTGTGTGTGTGTGTGTGTGTGTCAATATTTGTGTTGCTTCACAGTCCCCACTGTCCCATAAGGTTTTTTTTTCAATCTGTTTTTTGAATCTAATTTTACTGCTCGTCATTTACTTAATGTGTAATAAAGTTCCATGTAGTCATGGCTCTATGGAGTACTGTTCTCCTCCCATAGTCTGTTCAGGACTTTGGGACTGTGAAGAGACCTCTGGTGGCACATCTTGTGGGGTATGCCTGGGTGTCCAAGCTGTGTGCCAGTAGTTTTGACAGACAACTTGGTGCATTCAACATGTCAATAACTCTCATAAATAAAAGTAGTGATGAAGTCAATCTCTCCTCCACTTTCAGCCAGGAGAGATTGACATGCATATTCTTAATATTAACTCCCTGTCTACATCCAAGGTCCAGCCGTGCTGCCATGTTCTGGGCCAATTGCAATTTTCCTAAGTCCTTTTTTGTGGCAGCTGACCACACGACTGAACAGTAGTTCAGGTGCGACAAAACTAGGGCCTGTAGGACCTGCCTTGTTGATAGAGTTGTTCAGAAAGCAGGGCATTGCTTTATTATAGACAGACTTCTCCCCATCTTAGCTACTAAATCAAATCAAATCAAATGTATTGGTCACATACACATGGTTAGTAGATGTTAATGCGAGCGTAGCGAAATGCTTGTGCTTCTTGTTCCGACAATGCAGTAATAACCAACGAGTAATCTAACCTAACAACTCCAAAACTACTACCTTATACACACAAGTGTAAAGGGATAAAGAATATGTACATAAAGATATGAATGAGTGATGGTACAGAACGGCATAGGCAAGCTGCAGTAGATGTTATAGAGTACAGTATATACATATACGATGAATAATGTAGGGTATGTAAACATTATATTAAGTAGCATTGTTTAAAGTGGCTAATGATATATACGCTGATTCGGTGAGCGAGTTCATTAGAACGTGCATTGAAGAAGTCGTTCCCATAGCAACGATTAAAACATTCCCAAACCAGAAACCGTGGATTGATGGCAGCATTCGTGTGAAACTGAAAGTGTGAACCACTGCTTTTAACGAGGGCAAGGTGACCGGAAACATGACCGAATACAAACAGCGTAGCTATTCCCTCCGCAAGGCAATCAAACAAGCTAAACGTCAGTATAGAGACAAAGTATTATTGTATCAACATGTTTTGACCATGACAGTTTACAATCCAGGGTTACTCCAAGCAGTTTAGTAATCTCAAATTTCTCAATTTCCACATTATTTATTGCAAGATTTAGTTGAGGTTTAGGGTTTAGTGAGTGTTTTGTTTCAAATACAATGCTTTTAGTTTTATAAATATTTAGGGCTAACTTATTCCTTGCCAACCACTCTGAAACTAACTGCAGCTCTTTGTTGAGTGTTGCAGTCATTTCAGTCGCTTTAGTAGCTGACATGTATAGTGTTGAGTCATCCGCATACATAGAAACTCTGGCTTTACTCAAAGTCAGTAGCATGTCGTTAGTAAAAATAAATAAAAGCAAGGTGCCTAAACAGCTGCCCTGGGGAATTCCTGAATCTAACAGCATTATATTTGAGAGGCTTCCCATTAAAGAACACCCTCTGTGTTCTGTTAGACAAGTAACTCTTTATCCACATAATAGCAGGGGGTGTAAAGCCATAACATATACGTTTTGCCAGCAGCAGACTATGGTCAATAATGTCAAAAGCTGCACTGAAGTCTAACAACAAAGCCCCCACAATAATTGTATCATCAATTTCTCTCAGCCAATCATCAGTCATTTGTGTAAGTGCTGTGCTTGTTGATTGTCCTTCCCTATAAGCATGCTGAAATTCTGTTGTCAGTTTGTTTACTGTGAAATAGCATTGTATCTGGTCTAAACACAATTTTTTTCCAGAAGTTTACTAAGGGTTGGTAACAGACTAATTGGTCGGCTATTTAAGCCAGTGAAAGGGGGCTTTACTATTCTTAGGTAGCGGAATGGACACACACTTTCTAGTAGACTTAAATTGAAGATGTGGCAATATCATCTGCTATTATCCTCAGTCATTTTCCATCCAGAATGTCACACCCTGGTGGCTTGTCATTATTGATAGACAACAATCATTTTTTCTCCTCTTCCACCCTCACTTTACAGAATTCAAAAGTACGATTCTTGTCTTTCATAATTTGGTCAGATATACTTGGATGTATAGTGTCAGTGTTTGTTGCTGACATGTCATCCCTAAGTTTGCTTATCTTGCCAATGAAAAAGTTTGCAACTGAGGACAGACTAATTTTACGCGTTACGCGCTTCAGCACTCGGTTGTCCCGCTCTCCTAGACGTTTCCACTTCACAATAACAGCACTTACAGTTAACAGGGGCAGATCTAGCAAGGCAGAAATTTGATGTGCTGACTTGTTGGACAGATGGCATCATATGACGGTGCCACGTTGAAAGTCACTGAGCTCTTCTGTAAGGCCAATGTTTGTCACTCGAGATTGCAAGGCTGCGTGCTCGATTTTATACACCTGTCAGCAATGGGTGTGGATGAAATAGTCGAATCCACAAATTTGAAGGGGGGTCCAGATACTTTTGTATAGATAGTGTATGTGTCGCCATGGAGAGAGGGAGAGAGAGGGAGAGAGAGAGAGAGAGAGAGAGAGAGAGAGAGAGAGAGAGAGAGAGAGAGAGAGAGAGAGAGAGAGAGAGAGAGAGAGAGAGAGAGAGAGAGCATCAATGTTCCTGATTTCTGCAGGCTGTGTGCCTTATGTGGTCTGTTTAACACTCCTCCTCACCATCTGTCACTTCACAGTCAGGGAACACTTTAATACTAAACCAATAGCATTCATTTCACCAGACAGATTTCAGCTCCTTTCCATACTGTTACTGCTCTTTTATCCTCCCTCTTCTTTCCCAGAACATGGTTTCTCACTTAACGTGCCTCCATTGCCCCATGTATAGCAGAGCATGTGTAATTCCCTCTGTCAAGCAGCAGTAATGTTTAGTGGTTGGGGTTTTTCAACCAGGCCAACAGGCTATGACAGTGTTAGGCACTTACACGTCCTTGTGTTGGAGTGTGTGTGAGGTTCCTTTCGTCTCTCAACCTCGCCATTGCTGTCGTTCGGTTTTATGAAGTGTCCGATAAAAATCATATTTTTTAACAGTCCAAGGCTTTATTCCAGTCTCTCTATGTGAAGTGTTTTTTTTTACAGTTTAAGTCCCTCTGTCTCTGTCTCTGTCTGTCTGTCTCACTCTCTCACACTCTCCCTCTCTCTCTCTCTCCCTCCCTCCCTCTCTGTCTCTGTCTCTGTCTCTGTCTCCCTCTCTCTCTCTCTGTCTCCCTCTGTCTCTCTCTCTGTCTCCCTCTCTCGCTCTCTGTCTCCCTCTCTGTCTCTCTTTCTCTCTCTCTCTCTCTCTCTCTCTCTCTCTCTCTCTCTCTCTCTCTCTGTCTCCTCTCTCTCTCTCTCTCTCTCTCTCTCTCTCTCTCTCTCTCTCTCTCTCTCTCTCTCTTTCCCTCTCTCTCTCTCTCTCTCTCTCTCTCTCTCTCTCTCTCTCTCTCTCTCTCTCTCTCTCTCTCTCTCTCTCTCTTTCTCTCTCTCTTTCTCTCTCTCTCTCTCTCTCTCTCTCTCTCTCTCTCTCTCTCTCTCCATCTCTCTCTCTGTCTCTCTGTTTGAATGAACTCTTAGAACATAACAGCTATTTTGCATCCTTTGTCCTGGGTTTTAAAGAGGATCTTTCAGAGACATCGCTCGCATTTTTAGACAGACATAAAAAGAGCAGAATATCACCATCTGAGAGAGTAGCAATCCTAGGTATTGAGGTGACAGCTGTGGTTCCTGAGAGATCACACAATCCCTCGCTCGCTCACACACACACACACACACACACACACACACACACACACACACACACACACACACACACACACACACACACACACACACACACACACACACACACACACACACACACACACAGGCAGGATCAGGGAAAGTAATCAGCATCTCTTTTTGAATGACTGAATGACTAATTGAGGCTAATTATCTCTCTGTGTGTGTGTGTGCGTGCGTGCGTGCGTACTTGCGTGTATGCAGGTGAAATGAGGCATTTCCATCAAAGACATCTCTCTGGGTTTAGCTCGCTAACTGCTTGTCTTGTTCTCCGGCTGATAATGATGACAACTGAAAGGGTTTTGGGTAAACACATGTTCATTTCCAATTTAATATTTAGCTTCTGCAAATAATGTATCCAATGGGAGATGCTGCTGCATATACAGTGCCTTCGGAAAGTATTCAGACCCCTTGACTTTTTCCACATTTTGTTTGGTTACAGCCTTATTGTAATATTCATTCAATTGTCTTTTTCCCTTCACTAATCTACACACGATACCCCATAATGGCAGAGCAAAAACAGTTTTTTACCAATTTTTGCTCATTTATTACAAATAAAAAATCGGAAAAATCATATTTGCTTAAGTATTCAGACCCTTTACTCAGTACTTTGTTGAAGAACCTTTTGGCAGCGATTACAGCCTTGAGTCGTCTTGGGTATGACGCTACAAATCAAATCAAATGTATTTATATAGCCCTTCGTACATCAGCTGATATCTCAAAGTGCTGTACAGAAACCCAGCCTAAAACCCCAAACAGCAAGCAATGCAGGTGTAGATGCACGGTGGCTACAAACTCCCTAGAAAGGCCAAAACCTAGGAAGAAACCTAGAGAGGAACCAGGCTATGTGGGGTGGCCAGTCCTCTTCTGGCTGTGCCAGGTGGAGATTATAATAGAACATGGCCAAGATGTTCAAATGACCAGCATGGTCGAATAATAATAAGGCAGAACAGTTGAAACTGGAGCAGCAGCACGGTCAGGTGGACTGGGGACAGCAAGGAGTCATCATGTCATGTAGTCCTGGGGCATGGTCCTAGGGCTCAGGTCCTCCGAGAGAGAGAAAGAAAGAGAGAATTAGAGAGAGCATATGTGGGGTGGCCAGTCCTCTTCTGGCTGTGCCGGGTGGAGATTATAACAGAACATGGCCAAGATGTTCAAATGTTCATAAATGACCAGCATGGTCGAATAATAATAAGGCAGAACAGTTGAAACTGGAGCAGCAGCACGGCCAGGTGGACTGGGGACAGCAAGGAGTCATCATGTCAGGTAGTCCTGGGTCAAATAATAATAATCACAGGCAGAACAGTTGAAACTGGAGCAGCAGCTGGGGACTGGGGACAGCAAGGAGTCATCATGCCAGGTAGTCCTGAGCCATGGTCCTAGGGCTCAGGTCCTCCGAGAGAGAGAAAGAAAGAGAGAATTAGAGAGAGCATACTTAAATTCACTAGGGACACCGGATAGGACAGGAGAAGTACTCCAGATATAACAAAACTGACCCTAGCCCCCCCACACATAAACTACTGCAGCATAAATACTGGAGGCTGAGACAGGACGGTTTAGGAGACACTGTGGGCCCATCCGATGATACCGCCGGACAGGGCCAAACAGGAAGGATATAACCCCACCCACTTTGCCAAAGCACAGCCCCCACACGACTAGAGCGATATCTTCAACCACCAACTTACCATCCTGAGACAAGGCCGAGTATAGCCCACAAAGATCTCCGCCACGGCACAACAAGGACAGGAAGATCACATCAGTGACTCAACCCACTCAAGTGACGCACCCCTCCTAGGGAAGGCATGGAAGAACACCAGTAAGCCAGTGACTCAGCCCCTGTAATAGGGTTAGAGGCTGAGAATCCCAGTGGAAAGAGGGGAACCGGCCAGGCAGAGACAGCAAGGGCGGGTCGTTGCTCCAGAGCCTATCCGTTCACCTTCACACTCCTGGGCCAGACTCCACTCAATCATAATGACCCACTGAAGAGATGAGTCTTCAGTAAAGACTTAAATGTTGAGACCAAGTTTGCGTCTCTCACATGGGTAGGCAGACCATTCCATAAAAATGTAGCTCTATAGGAGAAAGCCCTGCCTCCAGCTGTGTGCTTGGAAATTCTAGGGACAATTAGGAGGCCTGCATCTTGTGACCGTAGCGTACGGACCTCTTGGGACCTAGAACAAGCATCTCTGTTTAAAAATAGAAAGTTTGCAGCCATCCACATCCTTATGTCTGAAACACAGGCTTCTAGCGAGGGCAATTTTGGGGCTTCACCATGTTTTATTGAAATACAGCTGTGTGTCATCTGCATAGCAGTGAAAGTTAACATTATGTTTTCGAATGACATCCCCAAGAGGTAAAATATATAGTGAAAACAATAGTGGTCCTAAAATGGAACCTTGAGGAACACCGAAATGTACAGTTGATTTGTCAGAGGACAAACCATTCACAGAGACAAACTGATATCTTTCCGACAGATAAGATCTAAACCAGGCCAGAACTTGTCCGTGTAGACCAATTTGGGTTTCCAATCTCTCCAAAAGAATGTGGTGATCGATGGTATCAAATGCAGCACTAAGGTCTAGGAGCACAAGGACAGATGCAGAGCCTCGGTCTGATGCCAATAAAAGGTAATTGACCACCTTCACAAGTGCAGTCTCAGAGCTATGATCGGGTCTAAAACCGGACTGAAGCATTTCATATACATTGTTTGTCTTCAGGAAGGCAGTTGCGCAACCGCCTTTTCTAAAACATTTGAGAGGAATGGAAGATTCGATATAGGCCGATTAGTATTTTATATTTTCTGGCTTTATTACTGCCACTTTTAGTGAGTATGGTACACATCCGGTGGATAGAGAGACATTTATTATGTTCAACATAGGAGGGCCAAGCACAGGAAGCAGCTCTTTCAGTAGTTTAGTTGGAATAGGGTCCAGTATGCAGCTTGAAGGTTTAGAGGCCATGATTGTTTTCATCATTGTGTCAAGAGATATAGTACTAAAACACTTGAGTGTCTCTCTTGATCCTAGGTCCTGGCAGAGTTGTGCAGACTTAGGACAACTGAGCTTTGAAGGAATACGCAGATTTAAAGAGGAGTCCGTAATTTGCTTTCTAATAATCATGATCTTTTCCTCAAAGAGCTTGGCATACCTATATTTGGGGATTTTCTCACATTCTTCTTTGCAGATCCTCTCAAGCTCTGTCAGGTTGGATGGGGAGGGAGGTAGAGATCCGGGCTCTAGCTGGGCCACTCAAGGACATTCAAAGACTTGTCCCCAAGCCATCCCCAAGCCATTCCTGTGTTGTCTTTGCTGTGTGCTTAGGGTTGTTGTCCTGTTGGAAGGTGAACCTTTGCCCCAGTCTGAGGTCATGAGGGCTCTGGAGCAGGTTTTCATCAAGGTTCTCTCTGTACTTTGCTCCGCTCATCTTTGCCTCGATCCTGACTAGTCTCCCAGTCCCTGCTGCTGAAAAACATCCCCACAGCATGATGCTGCCACAATCATGCTTCACCGTAGGGATGGTGCCAGGTTTCCTCCAGATGTGACGCTTGGCATTCAGGCCAAAGAGTTCAATCTTGGTTTCATCAGACCAGATAATCTTGTTCCTCATGGTCTGATAGTCTTTAGGTGCCTTTTGGCAAACTCCAAGCGGGCTGTCATGTGCCTTTTACTGAGGAGTGGTTTCCGTCTGGTCACTACCATAAAGGCCTGATTGGTGGAGCGTTGCAGAGATGGTTGTCCTTCTGGAAGGTTCTCCCATCTCCACAGAGGAACTCTAGAGCTCTGTCAGAGTGACCATTGGGTTCTTGGTTGGTCAGTTTGACCGGGCGGACAGCTCCAGGAAGAGACTTGGTGGTTCAAACTTCTTCCATTTAAGAATGAAAGAGATCACTGTGTTCTTGGGGACCTTCAATGCTGCAGACATTTCTGGTACCCTTCCCCAGATCTGTTCCACAACACAATCCTGTCTCTGAACTCTACGGACAATTCCTTCGACTTGGTTTTTGCTCTGACATGCACTGTCAACTGTGGGACCTTATATAGACAGGTGTGTGCCTTTCAAAATCATGTCCAGTCAATTGAATTTACTATCAAGTTGTAGAAACATCTCAATGATGAACAATGGAAACAGGATGCACCGGTGCTCAATTTGAAGTCCTATAGCAAAGGGTCTGAATACTTTTATTTTAATACATTTGCAAAAAATTCTACAAATCTGTTTTCACTTTGGTATTGGGTGTAGATTGCTGAGTTTAAAAAAAATGTCATCCATTTTATAATAATGCTGTAACGTAGTGGTCTGAATACTTTCTCAAGGCACTGTATATTAGGTTATTAATGCACCTGAGACTAACTCTGTGTCAGAAGACATTATAGTACTAAGAAACACCAAGGGGTTCTGGGAAAATACTGACATTTCATCATGTTGTTCTTCTACTGCCAGAATATAATTTGTCCATAACAAATGTTTTTCTTTGTGAAAGAAAATAAACTCAACTTTATATCGCTTTCTCATATGTCTTATCCCGAGACCTATGTCTTATTCATTAGGTACAAAGTGAAAGACAACAGACTGAAACAGGCTGGGACTATCCTGTCTGTCTCTCTGACCTAGTAGGTCCTGAGTCATTCACTCTGTCTGTCTGTCTGTCTGTCTGTCTGTCTGTCTGTCTGTCTGTCTGTCTGTCTGTCTGTCTGTCTGTCTGTCTGTCTGTCTGTCTGTCTGTCTGTCTGTCTTTTCGGACCTTGTAGGTCCTGATACATTCACCCTGTGTATCTGTATATTTATCTGTCTGTCTCTCTGACCTAGTAGGTCCTGATACATTGTCTGTCTGTCTGTCTGTCTGTCTGTCTGTCTGTCTGTCTGTCTGTCTGTCTGTCTGTCTGTCTGTCTGTCTGTCTGTCTGTCTGTCTGTCTGTCTCTCTCTCTCTCTCTCAATTCAATTCAAGGGCTTTATTGGCATGGGAAACATGTGTTAACATTGCCAAAGCAAGTGAGGTAGATAATATATAAAGTGAATATATAAAGTGAAATAAACAATAAAAATTAACAGTAAACATTCCACATACAGAAGTTTCAAAACAATAAAGACATTACAAACGTCATATTATATATATATACAGTCTCTCTCTCTCTCTCTCCTCAGACGATGCTACAGGTAATGTGCCGGTGTGTGTGTTACGAGGATGTCATGTACTGTTTGTCTAAACCGTTAGGTGCTAAGTCGTTAACGATGTGTGTCTCTCTCCTCAGACGATGCTACAGGTTACGGGCCGGTGTTTGAGGATCAGCCGGTCGACACCATCTACCCCGAGGAGTCACCTGAGGCCAAAATCACCATGAGCTGTCGAGCACGAGCCAACCCACCTGCCACATACACGTAACAGTCCTCCTCTCACCCCTAAACCCTACCTGCTGTGCTGTGTTGTACTATGTTCCTCGTCTCTCACCGTCTCTCACCCCCCCAACACTCCCTAAACCCTACCTGCTGTGCTGTGTTGTACTATGTCCCTCGTCTCTCACCGTCTCTCAACCCCCCCCACCCCAACACTCCCTAAACCCTACCTGCTGTGCTGTGTTGTACTATGTTCCTCGTCTCTAAACACTACCTGCTGTGCTGTGTTATACTGTATGTTCCTCGTCCCCCTCACCCCCCAAACCCCACCTACTGTGCTGTGTTGTACAGTATGTCAATCTGTACTCAGCATGCAGCGGTAGGAAAAGTACCCAATTGTCATACTTGAGTAAAAGTAAAGATACCTTAACAATAGAAAATTATTGAAGTAAAAGTGAAAGTCACCCTGTAAAATATTACTTCAGTAAAAGTCCCAAAGTATTTTGTTTAAATTATACATAAGTATCAAACATAAAAATATGAATAATTTCAAATTCCTTATATTAAGCAAAACGGACTACACCATTTTTTTAACAGATAGCCAGGGGCACGCTCCAACACTCATAATTTACAAACAAAGCATGTGTGTTTAGAGGCAGTAGCGTTGACCATGGATGTTCTCTTGAGAAGTGTGTGAATTGAACCTTTTTCCAGTCCTGATAAGCAATGAAAATGCTTACATTTGGGTGTCAGTGAAAATGAATGGAGTAAAAAGTACATCATTTTCTTTAGGAATGTATCAAAGTAAAAGTAAAAGTTGTAATTTGTTTTGAACTGTAATGTGGCCGTTTAGGGAACCTCCTTTGGCTCAAGAGCACATGTTCGTGTCCCCTCCTCTCTCCTCAGGTGGAGATTAAACAGCAGGAATATAGACCAGGATGAAGACAACCACTACACTTTGGTGGGAGGCAACCTGGTCATCTCTAACCCCATCAAGAACAAACACGTTGGGAAGTACACCTGTAAGGCCACCAACGACTACGGCACTGTGGTCAGCAGAGAGGCCGCTGTCCAGTTTGGATGTGAGTGGAGTGGATTGGACGGGATTGGATGGGATCCCCGTCCCCATTGTTACGTAACACATTATCATTGGCAGGAAGGATGAAATGACTTTTTTAGAGCTGCCCCTTAGGCTAGGCTAAGCTGTCATGCCTATGTGAGTGGAGCTGTGATTGAGAGACAGCAGTGGCACATCATAACAGCTGTGGAAATGGAATTTGAATGGTCAAACTTTGTAGAGGGTAGCATGACATGGAATCACTTCTGCTGAATCGATAGTAAGTTCACTTTGAAAGATGACAGTTGCAAATTTCAAGCCTGCCAACTAGTTAAACACAGGTCCTGGTTTTGAAGTGGTTTTGAGAGAGAGGTTACAGGGTTTAAGAGTATTTGGAGGATCAGTGTTCTTACATAAATGAGGCGAGGGAGAGTGTGACAGTGGATTATCCAGGCTTGTTAATGAATCTGAACTCTCTCTGTCTTCCTCTCCCTACTCTCCCCCGTCACTCTCTCCCTCGCCTTCTCTATTCCCCCCCCGCCCTCTCTCTGTCCCTCCTCTCTTTCTCCAAGACCTGGACTTCTTCTCCTCTGAGGAGAGAGAGGCGGTGTATGTGAAGGAGGGCCAGGGGGCAGTGCTGCTCTGCGCTCCTCCCCCACACTACCCAGGTAAGTGATAGGCTAAGCTAATGGCTAATTATATGATGCTAGGTCATTGTTATGGCTAATGCTAATGCTAGACACAGATGGTGTCAAATGTATCTTACAATGTCTTGAATAGTGTCTACGTCATGTCTCAAAGTGTCTCAACACATCTCAACTGAAGTCTGAAGATGTGTGAGACATGGCTGGGTGTATCTTGTACCGTTTTCAAGGTAAACTTGTTGTTAATCCCACCACAGTGTTCGATTTCAAATAGGTTTTTACAGTGAAAGCACCACAAACGATTATGTTAGGTCACCACCTACTCACAGAAAAACAGCCAAAGATAGGAGTCACAAAAAGCACAAATAGAGATAAAATGAATCACTAACCTTTGATGATCTTCATCAGATGACACTCATAGGACTTCATGTTACACAATACATGTATGTTTTGTTTGATAAAGTTCATATTTTTATCAATAAAATCTGATTTTACATTGGCGCGTTATGTTCACTAGTTCCAAAAACATCCAGTGATTTTGCATAGCCACATCATTCAACAGAAATACTCAACATAAATGTAGATGAAAATACAAGTTATACACATGGAATTATAGATATACCTCTCCTTAATGCAACCGCTGTGTCAGATTTCAAACAAACCTTACGGAAAAAGCAAACCATGCAAAAATCTGAGACGGCGCTCAGAAAAAAGTGTTTTATCCGCCATGTTGGAGTCAACAGAAATCAGAAATAACATTATAAATATTCCCTTACCTTCATCAGAATGCACTCCCAGGAATCCTAGTTCCACAATAAATGTTTGATTTGTTCGATAATGTCCATTATTTATGTCCAAGTAGCTACTTTTGTTAGGGCTTAGGTAC
>NC_068437.1:50495287-50532787 GCF_023373465.1 Oncorhynchus keta | reverse complement strand
TCCAATCACATTAACCATTACTCTCTTGCGGGAAACCTTCACTCTTGCGCTGACATTCAGAAACGAAACATGACAATTTGAAAAATAAGCCACAGGAGTTTTTGAGTGAGGTTAAAGTGTAATGGGTCCTATGTGTAGCTGGTGTAGAGAGTCAGGCGCAGGACACCAGATATGAGTAATCAACATACTTTTACTCAAAATGTCCAATATACAAAGTAACAAATACACGCACACCATGACAGACTGAAAATACAACAAACAATCACCCCCCCAAAAAACCTTGGGGGAACAGAGGGTTAAATAATGAAAAAATAAAATCAGGTGGGTAAAACAAAGATGAAACAAATGGAAAATGAGAAGTGGATTGGCGGTGGCTAGAAGGCCTGTGAGGTCCATCTCCGATCGTCGCCCGAACAAGGAGAGGGACCGACTTCGGTGGAAGTCGTGACAGTACCCCCCCCTTGACGGCGGCTCCAGCAGCGCGCCGACACTGACCTCGGGGACGACCCGGAGGACGAGGCGCAGGGCGATCCGGATGAGACGATGGAACTCCCGCAGCCATGAAGGGTCCAAGACGTCCTCCACCGGCACCCAGCATCTCTCCTCCGGACCGCACCCCTCCCATTCCACGAGGTACTGAAGGCGCCTTGCCCGACGCCTTGAGTCCAGGATAGCTCGAACAGCATACGCCGGGGCCCCCTCGATGTCCAGAGGGGGGAGCACATCTCAGCTTTCTGGAGTGTACCAGCCACCACTGGCCTGAGGAGAGACACATGGAACAAGGGATTAATATGATAATCTGGGGGAAGCTGTAACCTGTAGCATACCTCATTCAGTCTCCTCAGGACTTTGAATGGCCCCACAAACCGCATACCCAACTTCCGGCAGGTTTCAGAGGCAGGTTTCGGGTCGAGAGCCAGACCCGGTCCCCTGGTGCGAGAGGCTAGTGGAGGAGTGGCGGATCTCTGCCCAGGGGGCCATCGCTGCCCAGGGGATGAACGCCGCCCACTCCCCTGGCCGGTCCTGGCAATATGACCGCAGAAACCTACCCACATCCTGGTTGACTCTCTCCACCTGCCCGTTACTCTCAGGGTGAAAACTTGAGATGAGGCTGACCCCCAGATGTTCCATGAACGCTCTCCAGACCCTGGACGTGAACTGGGGATCCCGATCAGAGACTATGTCCTCAGGCACCCTGCAGTGCCGGAAGACATGAGTGAACATGGCCTCCGCAGTCTGTAGAGCCGTAGGGAGACCGGACAAAGGGAGGAGACGGCAGGACTTAGAAAACCGATCCACAACGACCAGGATCGTGGTGTTGCCCTGTGAGGGAGGCAGATGCATCAGGAAGTCCACCGACAGGTGCGACCACGGCCGTTGTGAAACGGGTAGCGGTTGTAGCTTCCCTCTGGGCAGGTGCCTAGTGGCCTTGCACTGGGCGCACACTGAGCAGGAGGAAACATAAACTCCCTTGTCTTTGGCCATGGTGGACCACCAGTACTTCCCACTAAGGCAACACACCATCCGCCCGATGCCAGGATGACCAGATGAGGGTGACGTGTGGGCCCAATAGATCAAACGGTCGCGGACAGCAGACGGAAAGTACAGGCGCCCAGCTGGACACTGGGGGGGAGTGGGGTCTCTGCGTAACGCACGCTCAATGTCCGCGTCCAGCTCCCACACCACCGCTGCCACCAGACAAGAGGCTGGGAGGTATGGGAGTGTGATCCATGGACCGCTCCTCTGTGGCATACATCCGGAACAGCGCATCTGCCTCAGCGTTCTGGGAACCTCGTCTATAGGACAGAGTGAAAACAAAACGGGTACAGAATATGGCCCACCTTGCCTGGCGAGGGTTCAGTCTCCTGACAGATGTACTCCAGATTGCGGTGGTCAGTCCAGATGAGAAAAGGGTGTTTAGCCCCCTCAAGCCAATGTCTCCACGCCTTCAGAGCCTTGACAACAGCGAACAGCTCCCAGCCCCCCACATCATAGTTTCGCTCCGCCGGGCTGAGCTTCTTCAAAAAGAAAGCACAGGGGTGGAGCTTTGGTGGCGTGCCCGAGCGCTGAGAGAGCACGGCTCCTATCCCAGCCTCGGACGCGTCCACCTCCACAATGAAAAGTGGATTGGCGGTGGCGAGAAGGCCGGTGACGTCGACCACCGAAAGCCGCCCGAACAAGGAGAGGAACCGACTTTGGCGGAAGTCGTGACATAAAGACTACTTTTGAGTAGTAAGACATGTGTAAAAACAACAGATATCATTAATAAGAAGGGGCTAGAAGCATCTTGTATGGTGAGCTACCGAGTGGCTAGGACAGGCAAGTCCCATACTATTGTGGAGGACTTCATTCTTCCTGCTGCCGCGGATATGGCCAAAAAAACTATACAGACAAGGCACTGCATCTTCTTCATCAAAGAACACTGTTTGACCATCAGTGACATGGCAGGAGAAGTTTTGAGACAATTACTGCTTTGCATACTAGCCAGGGAATTCTATGCGTTACAGCTGGATGAGTCAACAGATGTGGCGGGCCTAGCACAGCTCCTGGTATATGTCTGTTACATCTGGATGAGTCAACAGATGTGGCGGGCCTGGCACAGCTCCTGGTATAGGTCCGTTACATTTATGGGGGGTCAATTAAGGAAGACATCCTCTTCTGCAAACCACTGTAAACCAGGACAACATGAGAGGATATTTTTTAAAGTACTGGACAGCTTTGTGACATCAAATGGACTTTGGTGGTCAAGATGTGCTGTTATCTATACTGAAGGTGCAAAAGCCATGACAGGGAGACATAGTGGAGTGGTAATTCTCGTGCAAGCAGTTGCTCCCGACGCCACTTTGGTACACTGCAGCATCCACAGAGAGGCTCTTGCTGCCAAAGGAATGCCTGACAGCCAGAAAGACGTTTTGGACACAACTGTGAAAATGGTTTACTTTGTGAAAGCAAGGGCCTTGAACTCTCGTGTATTTTCTGCATTATGCAATGATATGGGAAGCTACCATGTAATGCTTTTACAACATACAGAAGTGCGGTGGTTATCAAGGTATTGACACGTTTTTTTAAATTGAGAGAAGAGCTCAAAGTTGTCTTTACTGACCATCATTTTCACTAGTCTGACCGATTGCATTATGACGAATTTCTCACACAACTGGCCTGTCTGGGTGATGTTTTTTTCTCCCCCCAAAAATCTGAATCTAGGATTACAGGGACTTTCCGCAACTATATTCAATGTGCGGGACAAAATTGAGGCTATGATTAAGAAGTTGGAGCTCTTTTCTGTCTGCATTAACAAGGAGAACACACAGGTCTTTCCATCATTGTATGATTTTTTGTGTGCCAATGAACTCAAGCTTACGGACAATGTCAAATGTGATATAGCGAAGCACCTGAGTGAGCTGGGTGCGCAATTACGCGGTTACTTTCCCGAAATGGACCAATCAAACAACTGGATTCGTTATCCCTCTCATGCCCTGCCTCCAGTCCACTTACTGATATCTGAACAAGAGAGCCTCATCGAAGTTACAACAAGAGGTTCTGTGAAAATTGAATTTAATCAGAAGCCACTGCGCTCAGTTTCTTGCCTTGGAAAATCATGCTGTGAAGACACTGATGCCCTTTGCAACCACGTACCTATGTGAGAGTGGATTCCTGGCCCTCACCGTCCCATCCCCCTGTCCTGCTGTCCTCTTCCCCGTCCCATCCCCCTGGATGGGACGGGGAAGCATGAAAACTAAATACAGGCACAGACCCAACACCGCAGAGTTATGTGCATCCTTTCAAGCACACTCTTCTCATTAACCTGTGGTGAGTTATTCACAATTCTTTATGAACAAATACAGTTTTATATGTAAGATGGCTAAATAAAGAGCACAATTATTGATTTATTATTATATTATTATTTCTGTCCTGGTCCTACTAGAGCTCTTTGTCACTTCCCACGAGCCGGGTTGTGAGAATAACTGAAATTAATACATGTATTGTATAGTATGTGTGTGTGGCAGGCTTACAATGATGGCAAAAATCAACATTTGAGAGTGTGCTGACCCTGGTGCTAGAGGGGAACAGCTGACCCTGGTGCTAGAGGGGTACGCAGCTGGAGGTTGAATGTTTGAAGGGGTACGGGACTATAACAACGTTTGGGAACCACTGCCCTATATAGTGCATTCGTTGTGTTTTTCATGAATTGTTGATGTCTGTCACCAGGTGGACTCGTCTGACAGCGGAAACTACTCCTGCTTCGTCTCCAGTGCCTCCATCGCCAAGAGCGTCTTCAGCAAGTTCATCCCCCTCGTCCCCCTGGCTGAACGTTAGTTTCTGTTTTCCTCTACGTTGAGATAGAAACCTGTAGTGTAATGAATACCACAACATCCACCAGTCTGCACATACCTTTTGTTCCCCTGGCAGACCGTTAGTTTCTGTTTTCCTCTACGTTGAGATAGAAACCTGTAGCGTAATGAATACCACAACATCCACCAGTCTGCACATACCTTTGGTCCCCCTGGCAGAACGTTAGTTTCTGTTTTCCTCTACGTTGAGATAGAAACCTGTAGCGTAATGAATACCACAACATCCACCAGTCTGCACATACCTTTTGTCCCCCTGGCTGAACATTAGAAGCTGGTTTTGTTACCTATTAAAAAATAGGAATCAGTAAAGATAGTCCACCCATTATTCAGCATCACTCTACAACTTATCACCTTGATCACTATCTAAGTTTTAGTCGTCACACAATTACCTACTGTCTGTAGTTTGCTTCGTTTTGCTTAGGACAGAGTTGGTCCAAAGAGTTGGTCCATCTTAAGACCAGATAACCACACATGAACCTAAGAGAGGATGAATCTCAGGGATAAGAGAGGTAGGGTTAGTCGAGCGGACTCCATCTCTGGAGACAGAGACCACAGCTGAAGTGTGGGGAGAGAGAGAGCCTTTTGTTGTATGTTTGTCTGAATATGGACAAATCTTGACAAGAGAAAAAGATTAAGAGAATCCTAGAGTTCACCTGGAGTTCACCTGGAGGTCATGTGATGTTAGGTATGGGAATTACCCAAGGAGTTGGATAGAGCACAAACAGTATAGGGATCAGTCTAGCATGTTGTGTTGTAGTTGAGAACAGTAGTTTACTCAACAACACTTCAGGAGCTCTATGCTCTGTCATGCATATGTTTTACCATGTCTACATCACCACACTATAATAGGGGCCTCTGGCTGTGTCGTGGCCCATATCTAGCACTGCACTGTTACAACTCATCAGGAAGGGCAAACTGAGCTGGAAGCATTTGTATGTGTGTGTGTGTGTGTGTGTGTGTGTGTGTGTGTGTGTGTGTGTGTGTGTGTGTGTGTGTGTGTGTGTGTGTGTATGTGTATGTGTGTGTGTGTGTGTATGTATGTATGTATGTATGTATGTATGTATGTATGTATGTATGTATGTATGTATGTATGTATGTGTGTGTGTGTGTGTGTGTGTGTGTGTGTGTGTGTGTGTGTGAGAGAGAGAGATGCAACGCACCCATTTACAATGAAGTGCCTCCAACCAAATGCATCACCTTGTCACCACACAGAGTGAACTAATGTATTGCTGCTGGTCTAATTTGTGCTATGAATAAACAGGTGACTCACGTCCACTTGTTTCTATTTCCTGTTTCTCCACCAATCAGGCCCAATAAGGAAGTACCCTGCTGATATTAAAGTCAAGTTCCCAGACACCTTTGCACTGGTGGGCCAGAACATCACACTGGAATGCTTCGCCCTGGGAAAGTAAGTCTCGATATAACCAGTGCATTGTTAGAACTACATTTTGAAGTAGACAGAGAATCAATGATATTGTGTATGCAAACTATTACAGACTACAAAGGGAAACCCAGCCGCGAGCTGCCCAGTGACGTGAGTCTACCAGACGAGCTAAATGCCTTTTATGCTCGCTTCGAGGCAAGCAACACTGAAGCATGCATGAGAACACCAGCTGTTCCAGATGACTGTGTGATCACGCTCTCCGTAGCCAATGTGAGCAAGACCTTTAAACAGGTCAACAATCAATTGGCCGCGGGGGCCAGACGGATTACCATGACGTGTACTCAGAGCATGCGCGGACCAAATGTCTTCACTGTTATTTTCAATCTTTCCTTGACTGAGTCTGTAATACCCACATGTTTCAAGCAGACCACCATAGTCCCTGTGCCCAAGAAAGGGAAGGTAACCTGGCTAAATGACTACCGCTCCGTAGCACTCACGTCGGTAGTCATGAAGTGCTTTGAAAGGCTGGTCATGGCTCACATCAACACCATCATCCCGGAAACCCTAGACACACTCCAATTCGCATACCGCCCCAACAGATCCACAGATGACGCAATCTCTATCGCACTTCACACTGCCCTTTTCCCACCTGGACAAAAGGAACGCCTATGTGAGAATGTTGTTCATTGACTACAGCTCAGCATTCAACACCATAGTGCCCACAAAGCTCATCACTAAGCTAAGGATCCTGGGACTAAATATCTCTCTGCGATTGTATCCTGGAATTCCTGACGGGCTACCTCCAGGTAGTAAGGGTGGGTAACAACACATCTGCTACACTGATCCTCAACACAGGGGCCCCTCAGGGTTGCGTGCTTAGTCCCCTCCTGTACTCCCTGTTCACCCACGACTGCATGGCCAAGCACGACTCCAACACCATCATTACATTTGCTGATGACACAACAGTGGTAGGCCTGATCACCGACAACGATGAGACAGCCTATAAGGAGGAGGTTAGAGACCTGGCTGTGTGTGGCAGAACAAGAACGTCTCCCTCAATGTGAGCAAGACAAAGAAGATTATCATGGATTACAGGGAAAGGACGGCCGAACATTCCCCCATCCACATCGAGGCTGGAGTGGAGCGGGTTGAGAATTTCAAGTTCCTTGGTGTCTACATCACCAACAGGTCCAAACACACCAAGACAGTCGTGAAGAGATTATGACAACATCTTTTCCCCCTCAGGAGACTGAAAAGATTTGTCATGGGTCCCCAGATCCTCAAAAGGTTCTACAGCTGCACCAGCTGGTGCTGGTTGCATCACTGCCTGGTATGGCAACTGCTCAGCATCCGACCATAATGCGCTACAGAGGGTAGCGTGTACCCTCTGTAGGCCCAGTACATCACTGCGACCAAGCTTCCAGCCATCCAGGACCTACAGTATATGTCAAAAGTTTGGACACACCTACTCATTCAAGGTTTTATCTTTATTTGTACTATTTATACATTGTAGAATAATAGTGAAGACATCAAAACTATGAAATAACATATAGAATAATGTAATAACCAAAACATTATTTTTTTTTTTCAAAGTAGCTACCCTTTGCCTTGATGACAGCTTTGCACACTCTTGGCATTCTCTCAACCAGCTTCATGAGGAATGCTTTTCCAACAGTCTTTAAAACCTTTTTTTAACCTTTATTTAACTAGGCAAGTCAGTAAAGAACAAATTATTATTTACAATGACGGCTTTCACCGGCCAAACCCAGATGACGCTGGGCCAATTGTGCATCGCCCTATGGTACTCCCAATCACGGCCAGTTGTGATACTGCCTGGATTCGCACCAGGATGTCTGTAGTGATGCCTTAGACCGCTGCGCCACTCGGGAGCCCCAGTCTTGAAGGAGTCTTGAAGGAGTTCTCACATATCCTGAGCATTTGTTTGCTGCTTTTCCTTCACTCTACGGTCCAACTCATCCCAAACCATCTCAATTGGTTTGAGGTCTGGTGATTGTGGAGGCCAGGTCATCTTATGCAGCACCCCATCACTCTCCTTCTTGGTCAAATAGCCCTTACACAGCCTGGAGGTGTGTTGGGTCATTGTCCTGTTGAAAAACAAATGATAGTCCCACTAAGCGAAAAGCAGATGGGATGGCGTATTTCTGCAGAATGAAGTGGTAGCCATGCTGATTAAATGTGCCTTGAATACTATATATATCACAGACAGTGTCACCAGCAAAGCACCCCCACACCATCACACCTCCTCCTCCATGCTTCACGTTGGGAACCACACATGGTGAGATCATCCGTTCACCTAATCTGCGTCTCACAAAGCCACAGCAGTTGGAGCCAAAAATCTCAGATGTTGACTCATCAGACCAAAGGACAGATTTCCACCGGTCTGTTGTCCATTGATCGTGTTTCTTGGCCTAAGCAAGTCTCTTCTACTTTTTGGTGTCCATTAGTTGTGGTTTCTTTGCAGCAATTCAACCATGAAGGCCTGATTCACACAGTCTCCTCTGAACAGTTGATGTTGACATGTGATTGTTACTTGAACTATGTGAAGCATTTATTTGGGCTGCAATTTCTGAGGCTGGTAACTCTAATGCATTTATCCTCTGCAGCAGAGGTAACTCTGGGTCTTCCATTACTGTGGTGGCCCTCATGAGAGCCAGTTTCATCATAGAGCTTGATGGTTTTGCAACTGCACTGCTCTTTGCTTATTTGAGCTGTTCTTGTCATAATATGGACTTGGTCTTTTACCAAATAGAGCTATCTACTGAATACCACCCCTACCTTGTCACAACACAATTGTTCAAACACATTAGGAAGGAAGGAAAGAAATTCAACAAATTAACACACAACTGTTAACTGAAATGCATTCCAGGTGACTACCTCATGAAGCTGGTTGAGAGAATGGGAAGAGGGTGCAAATCAAGGCAAAGTGTGGCTACTGTGATTAACACTTTTTTTGGTTACTACGTGATTCCATATGGGTTATTTCATGTAGAAAATAGTAAAAAATAAAGAAAAACCCTGGAATGGGTAGGTGTGTCCAAACTTCTGACTGATACTCTATATATTAAGCGATGTCAGAGGAAAGCCCAAAAAATGGTCAAAGATTCCAGTCCCCCAAGTCATAGACTGTTCCCTCTGCTACCGCACAGCAAGCGGTACCGGAGCACCAGGTCTAGGTACTAAAACGGCTCCTTAACAGCTTCTACCCCCAAGCCATAAGACTGCTGAACAATTAATCAAATGGCCACCAGGACTATTTACATTGACCCCCCCTGCCCTCCCTTTGGTTTTGCACTGCTGCTACTCGCTGTTTATTGTCTGTGCATAGTGCCTTTACAACTACCTACATGTACTTTTGTTTATTTAGTAAATATTTTTTTGTTGCCTTACAACTTGGAATTAAAATAGATTTTTTTGGGGGGGTTGTATCATTTGATTAACACAACATGCCTACCACTTTGAAGATGCTAAAAAAAACATTTTTTTGTGAAACAAACAAGAAGTAAGACAAAAAATGGAAAACTTCAGCGTGTATAAATATCCCCCCCCCCCAAAGTCAATACTTTGTAGAGACACCTTTTGCAGCACTTACAGCTGCAAGTCTCTTGGGGTGTGTATCTAGTCACTGAGATTATTGCCCATTCTTCAAGGCAAAACTGCTCCAGCTCCTTCAAGTTGGATGTGTTCTGCTGGTGTACAGCAATCTTTAAGTCATACCACATATTTTCAGTTGAATTGAGATCTGGGCTTTGACTAGGTCATTCCAAGACATTTAAATGTTCAACCTCAACCACTCGAGTGTTGCTTCAGCAGTATGCTAAGGGTCATTGTCCTGCTGGAAGGTGAACCTCCGTCCCAGTCTCAAATCTCTAGAAAACTGAAACAGGTTTCCCTTAAGAATTTCCCTGTATTTAGCTCCATCCATCATTCCTTCAGATCTAACCAGTCTCCCAGTCCCTGCAGATGAAATCCATCCCTACAGCATGATGCTGCCACCACCATGCTTCACTGTGGGGATGGTGTTCTTGGGGTGAAGCAAGATGTTGGGTTTGCGCCAGACATAGAATTTCCTTGATGGCAAAAAAGCTACATTCTAGTCTCATCTGACCAGAGTACCTTCACCAATTTGAACTATTTTGTGTATGTCCATTACATGAAATTACAGGTTGTAATGCAAGAAAATAGGAAATAAGCTGAAGGGAATGAATACTTTTGCAAGGTACAGTATACTGTATGTCTTAACTCCTCCCCTCTCCACAGCCCCATCCCTCAGATCCGCTGGAGGAAGATGGACGGAGAGCTGCCGGCCAATCATGAAGTCAGCATGGCAGGGGCCCACCTCCAACTGTACCACGTGCAGTATGAGGACGAGGGGACGTACGAGTGTGAGGCCCTCAACTCCAAAGGGAAGGACTGGCACCGGGCTCGGGTCTCTGTAGAAGGTAGGGCCCTGTCTCTAGTCTACTAATTAAGCAATAAGGCCAGAGGGGTTGTGGTATATTGACAAAATACCACGGCTAAGCCCTTAGACGTGGCATATTGGCAACCCCCTGAGGTGCCTTATTGCTATTATAAACTGCTAACCAGTGTAATTAGAGCAGGAAAAAGAAATGTTTTGTTATACCTGTGGTATACAGTTTGATATACAATGGCTTTCAGCCAATCAGCATTCAGGGATCGAATTTAAAATGAAGCATAAGGCCCGATGAGGTGTGGTTTATGGTCAATATGCCACTGCTAAAGGCTGTTCTTAAGCACAATGAAACGAACCACCCAGTTTATAATACAGTATATACTCCCCAGCTTTGTAGTTGCAAGTCATTGACTTGCAAACACCTCTTCTCTCAGGGCTTAGTCCTAATTTGAGTCATTCACTCTTAACTCAGATTTTCACATGTATCATGCATTGATGTTGTGCGCTGATCTCAAGTTAGGACTCAGGCCTCGTACACGTGATCTCAAGTTAGGACTCAGGCCTCGTACACGTGATCTCAAGTTAGGACTCAGGCCTCGTACACGTGATCTCAAGTTAGGACTCAGGCCTCGTACACGTGATCTCAAGTTAGGACTCAGGCCTCGTACACGTGATCTCAAGTTAGGACTCAGGCCTCGTACACGTGATCTCAAGTTAGGACTCAGGCCTCGTACACGTGATCAGATCTCAAGTTAGGACTCAGGCCTCGTACACGTGATCTCAAGTTAGGACTCAGGCCTCGTACACGTGATCTCAAGTTAGGACTCAGGCCTCGTACACGTGATCTCAAGTTAGGACTCAGGCCTCGTACACGTGATCTCAAGTTAGGACTCAGGCCTCGTACACGTGATCTCAAGTTAGGACTCAGGCCTCGTAGGACTCACGTGATCTCAAGTTAGGACTCAGGCCTCGTACACGTGATCTCAAGTTAGGACTCAGGCCTCGTACACGTGATCTCAAGTTAGGACTCAGGCCTCGTACACGTGATCTCAAGTTAGGACTCAGGCCTCGTACACGTGATCTCAAGTTAGGACTCAGGCCTCGTACACGTGATCTCAAGTTAGGACTCAGGCCTCGTACACGTGATCTCAAGTTAGGACTCAGGCCTCGTACACGTGATCTCAAGTTAGGACTCAGGCCTCGTACACGTGATCTCAAGTTAGGACTCAGGCCTCGTACACGTGATCTCAAGTTAGGACTCAGGCCTCGTACACGTGATCTCAAGTTAGGACTCAGGCCTGATCTCAAGTTAGGACTACACGTGATCTCAAGTTAGGACTCAGGCCTCGTACACGTGATCTCAAGTTAGGACTCAGGCCTCGTACACGTGATCTCAAGTTAGGACTCAGGCCTCGTCACACGTGATCTCAAGTTAGGACTCAGGCCTCGTACACGTGATCTCAAGTTAGGACTCAGGCCTCGTACACGTGATCTCAAGTTAGGACTCAGGCCTCGTCAGGCCACGTGATCTCAAGTTAGGACTCAGGCCTCGTGATCTCAAGTTAGGACTCACGTACACGTGATCTCAAGTTAGGACTCAGGCCTCGTACACGTGATCTCAAGTTAGGACTCAGGCCTCGTACACGTGATCTCAAGTTAGGACTCAGGCCTCGTACACGTGATCTCAAGTTAGGACTCAGGCCTCGTACACGTGATCTCACTCAGGTTAGGACTCAGGCCTCGTACACGTGATCTCAAGTTAGGACTCAGGCCTCGTACACGTGATCTCAAGTTAGGACTCAGGCCTCGTACACGTGATCTCAAGTTAGGACTCAGGCCTCGTACACGTGATCTCAAGTTAGGACTCAGGCCTCGTACGTGATCTCGTGATCTCGTACACGTGATCTCAAGTTAGGACTCAGGCCTTACGGATCTCAGGCCTCGTGATCTCAAGTTAGGACACGTGATCTCAAGTTAGGACTCAGGCCTCGTACATGTGATCTCAACGTGATTAGGACTCAGGCCTCGTACACGTGATCTCAAGTTAGGACTCAGGCCTCGTACACGTGATCTCAAGTTAGGACTCAGGCCTCGTGATCTCAAGTTAGGACTCGTGATCTCAAATTAGGACTCAGGCCTCGTACACGTGATCTCAAGTTAGGACTCAGGCCTCGTACACGTGATCTCAAATTAGGACTCAGGCCTCGTACATGTGATCTCAAGTTAGGACTCAGGCCTCGTACACGTGATCTCAAATTAGGACTCAGGCCTCGTACACGTGATCTCAAGTTAGGACTCAGGCCTCGTACACGTACTGTACTGTCTCTTTTCCTCATCTCCATTCCAGCCTTCCCAGAGTGGACAGAGTCCATCAGCAGTACAGAGCGGGACATCAGCAGTGACTACACCATGTCTTGTGAGGCCAGCGGTAAGCCCAAGCCCCACGTCCACTGGCTCAAGAACGGCTACCCGGTAAGTCCTTTCACACACCCTTTTAACACTGCTGGGCTGAGCTGAAATAGCTGAGCAGAGCTGTGCTGAGCAGAACAGAGCCGAGCAGAGCAGAGTTAGGCTGAGCTGAACAGAGACAAGCAGAGCTGGGCTGAGCTGAACAGAGCCGACCAGAGCAGAGTTGGGCTGAGCTGAACAGAGACAAGCAGAGTTGGGCTGAGCTGAACAGAGACAAGCAGAGTTGGGCTGAGCTGAACAGAGCCGACCAGAGCAGAGTTGGGCTGAGCTGAACAGAGACAAGCAGAGTTGGGCTGAGCTGAACAGAGCCGACCAGAGCAGAGTTAGGCTGAGCTGAACAGAGACAAGCAGAGCTGGGCTGAGCTGAACAGAGCCGACCAGAGCAGAGTTGGGCTGAGCTGAACAGAGACAAGCAGAGTTGGACTGAGCTGAACAGAGCTGAGCTGAGCAGAGCTGGACTGAGATGAGCAGAGCTGTGCTGAGCTGGCCTGGTTAAGCACCCACCATAGCTTTTGGAACCGTACTGGAAAATACTATATGTTGACAAAATAATATATGTTGACAAAATACTATATGTTGACAAAATACTGTTATGTTGACAAAATACTATGTTGACAAAATACTATGTTGACAAAATACTGTATGTTGACAAAATACTATGTTGACAAAATACTATGTTGACAAAATACCATATGAAGACAAAATACTGTATGTTGACAAAATACTATGTTGACAAAATACTATATGTTGACAAAATACTATATGAAGACAAAATACTATATGAAGACAAAATACTATATGAGGACAAAATACTATATGAAGACAAAATACTATATGAAGTGTGGTTTGGGTTAGCCGGCAATAGTGTTCCAGCAACTATGATAAATGCATAACCAGGCCAGTTTGGTTTTGCTCGGCTCGGTTCGGCTCAGTAGTGTGAAAAGCAAGGTCCCTTAGATAGAAAAGCACTACCCTCTCTACCAAGGTCAGCAGCCAGCATCAGGATGGCACAGTTGTGACAGGGGTACTCCTCAGAGTCTGAATTGTCTGGACACAGGGCACAGTGTTAAGACTCAGGAGAAGGTAGCTCTTGTTGTTTCTCAGAGAATGTCAGAGAAGGAGAGGAGAGGAGGGGGGAGGGGAGGGGAGAGGAGAGGGAGAGGGAGAGGAGGAGGAGGAGAGGAGAGGAGAGGAGAGGAGAGGAGAGAGAGGAGAGGAGAGGAGAGGAGAGAGGGAGGGAGGGGAGGGGAGGGGAGGAGAGGAGAGGGGAGAGGAGAGGAGAGGGAGGGGAGAGGAGAGGAGAGGAGAGGAGAGGAGAGGGAGAGAGGAGAGGAAAAGTACCTCTTGTATTTTCTGAGTGTGCCAGCCCAGAGGTTGCATAACTCACTGCCATAGTAACTGTCACACCAACCCTCCTCCTGAAAGAGACCCAGGAGAGAAGGCAGGCAGGCAGGCAGGCAGGCAGGCAGGCAGGCAGGCAGTGGCAGCACAGAGTGGGAGGGAGGACTTTGATGTCAATGTAACTTGATACTTCATTATGTATTAATGATGTTTTCATCAAGTCAGATAAACCCATTGAAATGCTGAGGGAGGCTAGTTAATTACATTTTGAATGCATTTAGTATTCCTACATTTCAAAAGTATTTTGATGTTTTAATTTCAACATTGTCAACATTACACTTATTGTCATTGAGACATCAACCTATTATAAAATGTAGTAATACCAATGAAAAAAATATGTTATTGTAATTTTGAAATGCGTATTATAATTGTTTCATATTTATTTATTCCGTTTCCACAGTACGATAAGCATGATCTGAAGTTCAGAGGACTGACGTTTGAGGACTCTGGGATGTACCAGTGTAGAGCGGAGAATCGGCATGGAGTCGTCTATGCTGACGCAGAGCTGCGTGTGATTGGTGAGTTAAATAGTCTGTCTGATTATGCGTGGCTGCGTCCAATGCAGCGTTGCATGTGCAGCTAAAGCCTTCAGACGGATTGTGATTGGCCAAAGATGAAAGGTCCCTACACTAGAGACTAATTCACTTTGTGTTATACATGTTGAAGAACAATCAAACAAACAACATATTCCAGTAAACTGACAGCTCGCCCTTTTCAGCGGTGACTTGATCCCAAACGGTTTCTAATTATGGTAATGAAGCATGAACCTAAGTAAACACACACTCACACACATACCGTGTACACTATACATACTATATTGTATACACTATGTATACAAAAGTATGTGGACCCCCCTTCAAATTAGTGGATTTGGCTATTTCTGCCACACCTGTTGCTGACAGGTGTATAAAATGGAACACACAGCCATGCAATCTCCATAGACAAACATTGGCAATAGAATGGCCTTACTAAAGAGCTCAGTGACTTTCAATGTGGCACCGTCATAGGATGCCACCTGTCCAACAAGTCAGTTCGTCAAGTTTCTGCCCTGCTAGAGCTGGTCAACTGTAAGTGCTGTTATTATGAAGTGGAAACGTCAAGGAGCAACAACGGCTCAGTCGCGAAGTGGTAGGCCACACAAGCTCACAGAACAGGACCGCCGAGTGCTGAAGTGCGTGGCACCTAAAAATTGTCTGTCCTCGGTGCAACACTCACTACCGAGTTCCAAACTGCCTCTGGAAGCAACATCAGCACAAGAACGTGTTCGTTGGGAGCTTCATGAAATGGGTTTCCATGGCCGAGCAGCCTCATACAGGCCTAAGATCACCATGTGCAATGCCAAGCGTCGGCTGGAGTGGTGTAAAGCTTGCCGCCATTGGACTCTGGAGCAGTGGAAACACGTTCTCTGGAGTGATGAATCTGGATTTGGTGAATGCCAGAAGAACCTGTCCCAATGCATAGTGCCAACTGTAAAGTTTGGTGGAGGATCGATAATGGTCTGGGGCTGTTTATCATGGTTCAGGCTTGACCCCTTAGTTCCAGTGAAGGAAATATTAACATTACAGCATACACTGACATTCTAGATAATTATGTGCTTCCAACTTTGTGGTAACAGTTTGGGGGACCTTTCCTGTTTCAGCATGACAATGTCCCCATGTACAAAGCAAGGTCCATACAGAAAGGCTTTGTTGAGATCGATGTGGAAGAACTTGACTGGCCTTCACAAAGCCCTAACCTCAACCCCATCGAAATGGGATGAATTGGAACGCCAGCTGCAAGCCAGGCCTAATCGCCCAACATCAGTCCCCGCAGCAATGTTCCAACATCTAGTGGAAAGCCTTCCCAGAAGAGTGGAGGCTATTATAGCAGAAATGTTCCTACATCTAGTGGAAAGCCTTCCCAGAAGAGTGGAGGCTATTATAGCAGAAATGTTCCTACATCTAGTGGAAAGCCTTCCCAGAAGAGTGGAGGCTATTATAGCAGAAATGTTCCTACATCTAGTGGAAAGCCTTCCCAGAAGAGTGGAGGCTGTTATAGCAGCAAAAGGGGGACCAACTCCGTATTAATGCCCATGATTTTGGAATGAGATGTTCGACAAGCAGGTGTCTACATACTTTTGGTCATGTAGTGTCCCAACATGCTGTCTGATATATTTTTGAAGACATGAATAAACATATGAATAAATGATATATTTTTATATATACATAATATATATTTTTAAATTGTGCCTGCATTTGTTGTTTGCCACATGGCCTTAAATGTGTTTTTCTCAGTCGCCCATGCTCAATATTAATATCCTCTTTCCGACTCTCCCCAGCGTGCGCCCCTACGTTTGAGCATAGCCCAGTAAAGAGGAGGATCCTGGGGGCTAAGAACGGCCGTGTGGTCCTAGAGTGTAGACCTAAAGCTGCTCCCAAAGCCTCCTTGTCCTGGAGCAAGGGCTCTGAACTCCTCTTCAACTCCAGCAGGTCAGCACCGGGTTGGGTTCCGTTGGTGTTTATTTACTGAGGCCCGTTCACTATTCCTGGAGGCCATTGACAACTCCCCTCCTCTGTGCTCATAACTCTAAATATTTTTTTGGGGGGGAAAGGTGTTGTATTTGTTTTTAAGATAATGTGTTGACATTTTGTCTTGATTAGACTCTAGTAGGAAGGTTTCTATTCGTTTATGAGACACATTTAGGTCATTATAGTGTAGTGTATAATGTCTCTGAGAATCCATTACTTGCGTCTGTGTGTGTGTGTGTGTGTGTGTGTCTGTCTGTCTGTCTGTCTGTCTGTCTGTCTGTCTGTCTGTCTGTCTGTCTCTCTCTCTCTCTCTCTCTGTCTGTCTCTGTCTGTCTGTGTGACTTCTCTACTTTATCTTGGTATTGGGGTAATGGGGATGAATGTTTTTGTCAGTGCGGGCTGTGCTCTGCTCTGCTTCACACTTCTCCCCGTCAGTAGCTGACATTAAGCCTGGTCTGAAGCTCATCAGACAGGACAGAGAGAGTCTGGCTCTGTAAGCCCCTCCACTCCTCCGTTCCTCAACCACAAAACAAGGATAATCTGCCGTCACTAAGAACCACCACTCAGCCATCTCCCCTTCTCCAAATACCCATATCACTCTCAGCCATCTCCCCTTCTCCAACTACCCACATCACTCTCAGCCATCTCCCCTTCTCCAACTACCCACATCACTCTCAGCCATCTCCCCTTCTCCAACTACCCACATCACTCTCAGCCATCTCCCCTTCTCCAACTACCCACATCACTCTCAGCCATCTCCCCTTCTCCAACTACCCACATCACTCTCAGCCATCTCCCCTTCTCCAACTACCCACATCACTCTCAGCCATCTACCCTTCTCCAACTACCCACATCACTCTCAGCCATCTCTCCTTCTCCAACTACCCACATCACTCTCAGCCATCTCCCCTTCTCCAACTACCCACATCACTCTCAGCCATCGCCCCTTCTCCAACAAACCAAACTACGCAAATCACTCTCAGCCATCTCCTCCTCTCTATCTACCCACATCACTCTCAGCCATCTCCCCTTCTCCAACTACCCACATCACTCTCAGCCATCTCCCCTTCTCCAACTACCCACATCACTCTCAGCCATCTCCCCTTCTCCAACTACCCACATCACTCTCAGCCATCTCCCCTTCTCCAACTACCCACATCACTCTCAGCCATCTCCCCTTCTCCAACTACCCACATCACTCTCAGCCATCTCCCCTTCTCCAACTACCCACATCACTCTCAGCCATCTCCAACTACCCACATCACTCTCAGCCATCTCCCCTTCTCCAACTACCCACATCACTCTCAGCCATCTCCCCTTCTCCAACTACCCACATCACTCTCAGCCATCTCCCCCTCTCTATCTACCCACATCACTCTCAGCCATCTCCCCTCTCCAAATACCAAAACTACCCAAACCACTCTCAGCCATCTCCCCTTCTCCAACTACCCAAATCCCTCTCAGCCATCTCCCCTTCTCCAACTACCCAAACCACTCTCAGCCATCTCCCCCTCTCCAACTACCCAAATCCCTCTCAGCCATCTCCCCTTCTCCAACTACCCAAATCACTCTCAGCCATCTCCCCTTCTCCAACTACCCACATCACTCTCAGCCATCTCCCCTTCTCCAACTACCCACATTACTCTCAGCCATCTCCCCTTCTCCAACTACCCAAATCACTCTCAGCCATCTCCAACAACCCAAATCACTCTCAGCCATCTCCAACTACCAACTTCACTCTCAGCCATCTCCCCTTCTCCAACTACCCACATTACTCTCAGCCATCTCCCCTTCTCCAACTACCCAAATTACTCTCAGCCATCTCCCCTTCTCCAACTACCCAAACCACTCTCAGCCATCTCCCTTCTCCAACTACCCAAATCCCTCTCAGCCATCTCCCCTTCTCCAACTACCCAAATCACTCTCAGCCATCTCCCCTTCTCCAACCACCCACATCACTCTCAGCCATCTCCCCTGTGCAACTACCCAAACTACTCTCAGCCATCTTCTCCAACTACCCAAATCACTCTCAGCCATCTCCCACCATAGCTAAAATAACTTTCTGAGAAATGAGAATAGAGAAGAGGAATAAATAAATGCCTCATTCTGTGAGAGATGTCCACATGCAGGAGCTTTCCATTCAGGCTGTTGTGAATAAGTGTGTTGCCATTCAATCATGTCTAATGGGATTTGCTCTCTGTGTGTATTTAGGACACTGGCATTTGTTTTGTTTCCTTCATTAGGATGTTAATCTGGGAGGATGGTAGTCTAGAGATCATATGTGTTGTTACCTTCATCAGGATGTTAATCTGGGAGGATGGTAGTCTAGATATCATATGTGTTGTTTCCTTCATTAGGATGTTAATCTGGGAGGATGGTAGTCTAGAGATCATATGTGTTGTTACCTTCATCAGGATGTTAATCTGGGAGGATGGTAGTCTAGATATCATATGTGTTGTTACCTTCATCAGGATGTTAATCTGGGAGGATGGTAGTCTAGAGATCATATGTGTTGTTACCTTCATCAGGATGTTAATCTGGGAGGATGGTAGTCTAGAGATCATATGTGTTGTTACCTTCATCAGGATGTTAATCTGGGAGGATGGTAGTCTAGATATCATATGTGTTGTTACCTTCATCAGGATGTTAATCTGGGAGGATGGTAGTCTAGAGATCATATGTGTTGTTACCTTCATCAGGATGTTAATCTGGGAGGATGGTAGTCTAGAGATCATATGTGTTGTTACCTTCATCAGGATGTTAATCTGGGAGGATGGTAGTCTAGATATCATATGTGTTGTTTCCTTCATCAGGATGTTAATCTGGGAGGATGGTAGTCTAGAGATCATATGTGTTGTTACCTTCATCAGGATGTTAATCTGGGAGGATGGTAGTCTAGAGATCATATGTGTTGTTTCCTTCATCAGGATGTTAATCTGGGAGGATGGTAGTCTAGAGATCATATGTGTTGTTTCCTTCATCATGATGTTAATCTGGGAGGATGGTAGTCTAGAGATCATATGTGTTGTTACCTTCATCAGGATGTTAATCTGGGAGGATGGTAGTCTAGATATCATATGTGTTGTTTCCTTCATTAGGATGTTAATCTGGGAGGATGGTAGTCTAGAGATCATATGTGTTGTTACCTTCATCATGATGTTAATCTGGGAGGATGGTAGTCTAGATATCATATGTGTTGTTTCCTTCATCAGGATGTTAATCTGGGAGGATGGTAGTCTAGAGATCATATGTGTTGTTACCTTCATCAGGATGTTAATCTGGGAGGATGGTAGTCTAGATATCATATGTGTTGTTTCCTTCATTAGGATGTTAATCTGGGAGGATGGTAGTCTAGAGATCATATGTGTTGTTACCTTCATCAGGATGTTAATCTGGGAGGATGGTAGTCTAGAGATCATATGTGTTGTTACCTTCATCAGGATGTTAATCTGGGAGGATGGTAGTCTAGAGATCATATGTGTTGTTTCCTTCATTAGGATGTTAATCTGGGAGGATGGTAGTCTAGATATCATATGTGTTGTTTCCTTCATCAGGATGTTAATCTGGGAGGATGGTAGTCTAGATATCATATGTGTTGTTTCCTTCATTAGGATGTTAATCTGGGAGGATGGTAGTCTAGAGATCATATGTGTTGTTACCTTCATCAGGATGTTAATCTGGGAGGATGGTAGTCTAGATATCATATGTGTTGTTTCCTTCATCAGGATGTTAATCTGGGAGGATGGTAGTCTAGAGATCATATGTGTTGTTACCTTCATCAGGATGTTAATCTGGGAGGATGGTAGTCTAGAGATCATATGTGTTGTTACCTTCATCAGGATGTTAATCTGGGAGGATGGTAGTCTAGAGATCATATGTGTTGTTACCTTCATCAGGATGTTAATCTGGGAGGATGGTAGTCTAGAGATCATATGTGTTGTTTCCTTCATCAGGATGTTAATCTGGGAGGATGGTAGTCTAGAGATCATATGTGTTGTTACCTTCATCAGGATGTTAATCTGGGAGGATGGTAGTCTAGAGATCATATGTGTTGTTTCCTTCATCAGGATGTTAATCTGGGAGGATGGTAGTCTAGAGATCATATGTGTTGTTACCTTCATCAGGATGTTAATCTGGGAGGATGGTAGTCTAGAGATCATATGTGTTGTTTCCTTCATCAGGATGTTAATCTGGGAGGATGGTAGTCTAGAGATCATATGTGTTGTTTCCTTCATCAGGATGTTAATCTGGGAGGATGGTAGTCTAGAGATCATATGTGTTGTTACCTTCATCAGGATGTTAATCTGGGAGGATGGTAGTCTAGAGATCATATGTGTTGTTTCCTTCATCAGGATGTTAATCTGGGAGGATGGTAGTCTAGAGATCATATGTGTTGTTACCTTCATCAGGATGTTAATCTGGGAGGATGGTAGTCTAGAGATCATATGTGTTGTTACCTTCATTAGGATGTTAATCTGGGAGGATGGTAGTCTAGAGATCATATGTGTTGTTACCTTCATCAGGATGTTAATCTGGGAGGATGGTAGTCTAGAGATCATATGTGTTGTTACCTTCATCAGGATGTTAATCTGGGAGGATGGTAGTCTAGAGATCATATGTGTTGTTACCTTCATCAGGATGTTAATCTGGGAGGATGGTAGTCTAGAGATCATATGTGTTGTTTCCTTCATCAGGATGTTAATCTGGGAGGATGGTAGTCTAGAGATCATATGTGTTGTTTCCTTCATCAGGATGTTAATCTGGGAGGATGGTAGTCTAGAGATCATATGTGTTGTTACCTTCATCAGGATGTTAATCTGGGAGGATGGTAGTCTAGAGATCATATGTGTTGTTTCCTTCATCAGGATGTTAATCTGGGAGGATGGTAGTCTAGATATCATATGTGTTGTTTACCTTCATCATGATGTTAATCTGGGAGGATGGTAGTCTAGAGATCATATGTGTTGTTACCTTCATCAGGATGTTAATCTGGGAGGATGGTAGTCTAGAGATCATATGTTTTGTTTCCTTCATCAGGATGTTAATCTGGGAGGATGGTAGTCTAGAGATCATATGTGTTGTTACCTTCATCAGGATGTTAATCTGGGAGGATGGTATTAATCTGGGAGGATGGTAGTCTAGAGATCATATGTGTTGTTACCTTCATCAGGATGTTAATCTGGGAGGATGGTAGTCTAGAGATCATATGTGTTGTTACCTTCATCAGGATGTTAATCTGGGAGGATGGTAGTCTAGATATCATATGTGTTGTTACCTTCATCAGGATGTTAATCTGGGAGGATGGTAGTCTAGAGATCATATGTGTTGTTTCCTTCATCAGGATGTTAATCTGGGAGGATGGTAGTCTAGAGATCATATGTGTTGTTACCTTCATCAGGATGTTAATCTGGGAGGATGGTAGTCTAGAGATCATATGTGTTGTTACCTTCATCAGGATGTTAATCTGGGAGGATGGTAGTCTAGAGATCATATGTGTTGTTACCTTCATCAGGATGTTAATCTGGGAGGATGGTAGTCTAGAGATCATATGTGTTGTTTCCTTCATCAGGATGTTAATCTGGGAGGATGGTAGTCTAGAGATCATATGTGTTGTTACCTTCATCAGGATGTTAATCTGGGAGGATGGTAGTCTAGAGATCATATGTGTTGTTTCCTTCATCAGGATGTTAATCTGGGAGGATGGTAGTCTAGAGATCATATGTGTTGTTACCTTCATCAGGATGTTAATCTGGGAGGATGGTATTAATCTGGGAGGATGGTAGTCTAGAGATCATATGTGTTGTTACCTTCATCAGGATGTTAATCTGGGAGGATGGTAGTCTAGAGATCATATGTGTTGTTACCTTCATCAGGATGTTAATCTGGGAGGATGGTAGTCTAGAGATCATATGTGTTGTTTCCTTCATCAGGATGTTAATCTGGGAGGATGGTAGTCTAGAGATCATATGTGTTGTTACCTTCATCAGGATGTTAATCTGGGAGGATGGTAGTCTAGAGATCATATGTGTTGTTACCTTCATCAGGATGTTAATCTGGGAGGATGGTAGTCTAGATATCATATGTGTTGTTACCTTCATCAGGATGTTAATCTGGGAGGATGGTATTCTAGAGATCATATGTGTTGTTACCTTCATCAGGATGTTAATCTGGGAGGATGGTAGTCTAGAGATCATATGTGTTGTTTCCTTCATCAGGATGTTAATCTGGGAGGATGGTATTCTAGATATCATATGTGTTGTTACCTTCATCAGGATGTTAATCTGGGAGGATGGTAGTCTAGATATCATATGTGTTGTTACCTTCATCAGGATGTTAATCTGGGAGGATGGTAGTCTAGAGATCATATGTGTTGTTACCTTCATCAGGATGTTAATCTGGGAGGATGGTAGTCTGGAGATCATATGTGTTGTTACCTTCATTAGGATGTTAATCTGGGAGGATGGTAGTCTGGAGATCATATGTGTTGTTACCTTCATTAGGATGTTAATCTGGGAGGATGGTAGTCTGGAGATCCTGAATGTGACCAGGGCAGACGAGGGGCGCTACACCTGCTTCGCTGAGAACGACCGGGGCAAGGCCAACAGCACAGGCTTCCTCTCTATCACAGGCAAGCTGCATGCACACACACACACACACACGCACGCACACGCATACGCACACGCACTACACGCACACAGACACTACACACACACACACACACACACACACACACACACACACACACACACACACACACACACACACACACACACACACACACACACACACACACACACACACACATGGACACGACACTAACCCTTCTCTGAACCAGACTCATAAACTCATTATTCACACATAGAAACACCCATCTGACCTCCAGCCCGTTAGCCTCCTCTGACTGAGTTTATGGACCTCAGGGGACCAGTGATGAAGGTTAAGAGCCTTGCTCAAGGGCACAATGGCAGTAGGTAACACATGGCATATTGAAGCCAGTAACCCTCTGGCTGCTGGTTCATCTCTGGGATTCAAACTGGGAAACATTGTTACTGAGTCGCCTTGAGGCTAGCGCCACTGCACCATCATCACTACCATCGCTCGCACACAGAACGCCTATCTGACCTTCATCAGTCTTATGAGACTGAGTTATGGAGTCCCAGGAGGCGGGGTCTCAGGGGGCAGGGTCTCAGGGGCATGGCTTCGGGGGGTTTGGTCTCAGGGGGCGGGGTCTCAGGGGCTGGGCTTCGGGGGCCTTGGTCTCAGGGGGCAGGGTCTCAGGGGCGGGGCTTCGGGGGGCTTGGTCTCAGGGGGCAGGGTCTCAGGGGCGGGGCTTCGGGGGGCTTGGTCTCAGGGGGCAGGGTCTCAGGGGCTGGGCTTCAGGGGGCGGGGTCCCAGGGAGCCAGTAGTGATACATGCTATCACTCTATTACTCACCCCTCATAGCCAACACCTCAGATGAGATCTGACAAGGTTTTTTTGATAGGATGTACAATTTTGAACTTAATGAACTGTGGACAGAGCCCCTGTTGTGATTAATACCTTACCCTTCAACCCCCTCTACTGGTCAGATATGATCACTGCCACTGTCCACTGCTCCACCTCTTGTTCACATCAGCGCATTCTTACACAGACTCTCTCACTCATAGGATGTTGGTGGCACCTTAAGGACTGGAGTGGAATTAGTGGAATGGTATTAAATACACCAAACACATGTGTTTGATGCCATTCCATTTACTCCGTTCCGGCCATTATTATGAGTCGTTCATCCCTCAGTAGCCTCCACTGTTCTCACGCTATACAAACAACAAATATTTCCCTACGTTTTAGGTCTGAAAGACCAGGCTGGTATTAGTGGAGAATTCTTTATCACGGTACATTAAATGCAGATTTTTGCACATTGTTCTTCTAATCGGGGCGGCAGGTTAGCCTAGTGGTTAGAGTGTAGAGGTGGCAGGGTAGCCTAGTGGTTAGAGTGTAGAGGTGGCAGGGTAGCCTAGTGGTTAGAGTGTAGAGGTGGCAGGTTAGCCTAGTGGTTAGAGTGTAGAGGTGGCAGGGTAGCCTAGTGGTTAGAGTGTAGAGGTGGCAGGGTAGCCTAGTGGTTAGAGTGTAGAGGTGGCAGGGTAGCCTAGTGGTTAGAGTGTAGAGGTGGCAGGTTAGCCTAGTGGTTAGAGTGTAGAGGTGGCAGGGTAGCCTAGTGGTTAGAGTGTAGTGACGGCAGGGTAGCCTAGTGGTTAGAGTGTAGTGACGGCAGGTTAGCCTAGTGGTTAGAGTGTAGAGGTGGCAGGTTAGCCTAGTGGTTAGAGTGTAGAGGTGGCAGGATAGCCTAGTGGTTAGAGTGTAGAGGTGGCAGGGTAGCCTAGTGGTGAGAGTGTAGTGACGGCATCTAGCCTAGTGGTTAGAGTGTAGAGGTGGCAGGTTAGCCTAGTGGTTAGAGTGTAGAGGTGGCAGGGTAGCCTAGTGGTTAGAGTGTAGGGACGGCAGGGTAGCCTAGTGGTTATAATGTAGAGGTGGCAGGTTAGCCTAGTGGTTAGAGTGTAGGGACGGCAGGGTAGCCTAGTGGTTAGAGTGTAGAGGTGGCAGGGTAGCCTAGTGGTTAGAGTGTAGAGGTTGCAGGGTAGCCTAGTGGTTAGAGTGTAGAGGTGGCAGGGTAGCCTAGTGGTTAGAGTGTAGGGACGGCAGGGTAGCCTAGTGGTTATAATGTAGAGGTGGCAGGTTAGCCTAGTGGTTATAATGTAGAGGTTAGCCTAGTGGTTAGAGTGTAGAGGTGGCAGGGTAGCCTAGTGGTTAGAGTGTAGAGGTGGCAGGGTAGCCAAGTGGTTAGAGTGTAGAGGTGGCAGGATAGCCTAGTGGTTAGAGTGTAGAGGTGGCAGGGTAGCCTAGTGGTGAGAGTGTAGTGACGGCATCTAGCCTAGTGGTGAGAGTGTAGTGACGGCATCTAGCCTAGTGGTTAGAGTGTAGAGGTGGCAGGTTAGCCTAGTGGTTAGAGTGTAGAGGTGGCAGGGTAGCCTAGTGGTTAGAGTGTAGGGACGGCAGGGTAGCCTAGTGGTTATAATGTAGAGGTGGCAGGTTAGCCTAGTGGTTAGAGTGTAGGGACGGCAGGGTAGCCTAGTGGTTAGAGTGTAGAGGTGGCAGGGTAGCCTAGTGGTTAGAGTGTAGAGGTGGCAGGGTAGCCTAGTGGTTAGAGTGTAGAGGTGGCAGGGTAGCCTAGTGGTTAGAGTGTAGGGACGGCAGGGTAGCCTAGTGGTTATAATGTAGAGGTGGCAGGTTAGCCTAGTGGTTAGAGTGTAGAGGTGGCAGGGTAGCCTAGTGGTTAGAGTATAGAGGTGGCAGGGTAGCCTAGTGGTTAGAGTGTAGAGGTGGCAGGGTAGCCTAGTGGTTAGAGTGTAGAGGTTGCAGGGTAGCCTAGTGGTTAGAGTGTAGAGGTGGCAGGGTAGCCTAGTGGTTATAATGTAGAGGTGGCAGGGTAGCCTAGTGGTTATAATGTAGAGGTGGCAGGTTAGCCTAGTGGTTAGAGTGTAGAGGTGGCAGGGTAGCCTAGTGGTTAGAGTGTAGAGGTGGCAGGGTAGCCTAGTGGTTAGAGTGTAGAGGTGGCAGGGTAGCCTAGTGGTTGAGTGTAGAGGTGGCAGGGTAGCCTAGTAGTTAGAGTGTAGAGGTGGCAGGGTAGCCTAGTGGTTAGAGTGTAGAGGTGGCAGGGTAGCCTAGTGGTTAGAGTGTAGAGGTGGCAGGGTAGCCTAGTGGTTAGAGTGTAGAGGTGGCAGGGTAGCCTAGTGGTTAGAGTGTAGAGGTGGCAGGGTAGCCTAGTGGTTAGAGTGTAGAGGTGGCAGGGAAGCCTAGTGGTTAGAGTGTAGAGGTGGCAGGGTAGCCTAGTGGTTAGAGTGTAGAGGTGGCAGGGTAGCCTAGTGGTTAGATTGTAGTGACGGCAGGGTAGCCTAGTGGTTAGAGTGTAGAGGTGGCAGGGTAGCCAAGTGGTTAGAGTGTAGAGGTGGCAGGGTAGCCTAGTGGTTAGAGTGTAGAGGTTGCAGGGTAGCCTAGTGGTTAGAGTGTAAAGGTGGCAGGGTAGCCTAGTGGTTAGAGTGTAGAGGTGGCAGGGTAGCCTAGTGGTTAGAGTGTAGAGGTGGCAGGGTAGCCTAGTGGTTAGAGTGTAGAGGTGGCAGGGTAGCCTAGTGGTTAGAGTGTAGAGGTGGCAGGGTAGCCTAGTGGTTAGAGTGTAGAGGTGGCAGGGTAGCCAAGTGGTTAGAGTGTAGAGGTGGCAGGGTAGCCTAGTGGTTAGAGTGTAGAGGTTGCAGGGTAGCCTAGTGGTTAGAGTGTAGAGGTGGCAGGGTAGCCTAGTGGTTATAATGTAGAGGTGGCAGGTTAGCCTAGTGGTTAGAGTGTAGAGGTGGCAGGGTAGCCTAGTGGTTAGAGTGTAGAGGTGGCAGGGTAGCCTAGTGGTTAGAGTGTAGAGGTGGCAGGGTAGCCTAGTGGTTAGAGTGTAGAGGTGGCAGGGTAGCCTAGTAGTTAGAGTGTAGAGGTGGCAGGGTAGCCTAGTGGTTAGAGTGTAGAGGTGGCAGGGTAGCCTAGTGGTTAGAGTGTAGAGGTGGCAGGGTAGCCTAGTGGTTAGAGTGTAGAGGTGGCAGGGTAGCCTAGTGGTTAGAGTGTAGAGGTGGCAGGGTAGCCTAGTAGTTAGAGTGTAGAGGTGGCAGGGTAGCCTAGTGGTTAGAGTGTAGAGGTGGCAGGGTAGCCTAGTGGTTAGAGTGTAGAGGTGGCAGGGTAGCCTAGTGGTTAGAGTGTAGAGGTGGCAGGGTAGCCTAGTGGTTAGAGTGTAGAGGTGGCAGGGTAGCCTAGTGGTTAGAGTGTAGAGGTGGCAGGGTAGCCTAGTGGTTAGAGTGTAGAGGTGGCAGGGTAGCCTAGTGGTTAGAGTGTAGAGGTGGCAGGGTAGCCTAGTGGTTAGGGTGTAGTGACGGCAGGGTAGCCTAGTGGTTAGAGTGTAGAGGTGGCAGGGTAGCCAAGTGGTTAGAGTGTAGAGGTGGCAGGGTAGCCTAGTGGTTAGAGTGTAGAGGTTGCAGGGTAGCCTAGTGGTTAGAGTGTAAAGGTGGCAGGGTAGCCTAGTGGTTAGAGTGTAGAGGTGGCAGGGTAGCCTAGTGGTTAGAGTGTAGAGGTGGCAGGGTAGCCTAGTGGTTAGAGTGTAGAGGTGGCAGGGTAGCCTAGTGGTTAGAGTGTAGAGGTGGCAGGGTAGCCTAGTGGTTAGAGTGTAGAGGTGGCAGGGTAGCCAAGTGGTTAGAGTGTAGAGGTGGCAGGGTAGCCTAGTGGTTAGAGTGTAGAGGTTGCAGGGTAGCCTAGTGGTTAGAGTGTAGAGGTGGCAGGGTAGCCTAGTGGTTATAATGTAGAGGTGGCAGGTTAGCCTAGTGGTTAGAGTGTAGAGGTGGCAGGGTAGCCTAGTGGTTAGAGTGTAGAGGTGGCAGGGTAGCCTAGTGGTTAGAGTGTAGAGGTGGCAGGGTAGCCTAGTGGTTAGAGTGTAGAGGTGGCAGGGTAGCCTAGTAGTTAGAGTGTAGAGGTGGCAGGGTAGCCTAGTGGTTAGAGTGTAGAGGTGGCAGGGTAGCCTAGTGGTTAGAGTGTAGAGGTGGCAGGGTAGCCTAGTGGTTAGAGTGTAAAGGTGGCAGGGTAGCCTAGTGGTTAGAGTGTAGAGGTGGCAGTGTAGCCTAGTGGTTAGAGTGTAGAGGTGGCAGGGTAGCCTAGTGGTTAGAGTGTAGAGGTGGCAGGGTAGCCTAGTGGTTAGAGTGTAGTGACGGCAGGGTAGCCTAGTGGTTAGAGTGTAGAGGTGGCAGGTTAGCCTAGTGGTTAGAGTGTAGAGGTGGCAGGTTAGCCTAGTGGTTAGAGTGTAGAGGTGGCAGGGTAGCCTAGTGGTTAGAGTGTAGAGGTGGCAGGTTAGCCTAGTGGTTAGAGTGTAGAGGTGGCAGGGTAGCCTAGTGGTTAGAGTGTAGAGGTGGCAGGTTAGCCTAGTGGTTAGAGTGTAGAGGTGGCAGGGTAGCCTAGTGGTTAGAGTGTAGAGGTGGCAGGGTAGCCTAGTGGTTAGAGTGTAGAGGTGGCAGGGTAGCCTAGTGGTTGGGTGTAGTGACGGCAGGGTAGCCTAGTGGTTAGAGTGTAGAGGTGGCAGGGTAGCCTAGTAGTTAGAGTGTAGAGGTGGCAGGGTAGCCTAGTGGTTAGACTGTAGAGGTGGAATGGTAGCCTAGTGGTTAGAGTGTAGAGGTGGCAGGGTAGCCTAGTGGTTAGAGTGTAGAGGTGGCAGGGTAGCCTAGTGGTTAGAGCGGCAGGGTAGCCTAGTGGTTAGATTGTAGAGGTGGCAGGTTAGCCTAGTGGTTAGAGTGTAGAGGTGGCAGGGTAGCCTAGTGGTTAGAGTGTAGAGGTGGCAGGGTAGCCTAGTGGTTAGAGTGTAGGGACGGCAGGGTAGCCTAGTGGTTAGAGTGTAGAGGTGGCAGGGTAGCCTAGTGGTTAGAGTGTAGAGGTGGCAGGGTAGCCTAGTGGTTAGAGTGTAGAGGTGGCAGGGTAGCCTAGTGGTTAGAGTGTAGAGGTGGCAGGGTAGCCTAGTGGTTAGAGTGTAGAGGTGGCAGGGTAGCCTAGTGGTTAGAGTGTAGAGGTGGCAGGGTAGCCTAGTGGTTAGAGTGTAGAGGTGGCAGGGTAGCCTAGTGGTTAGAGTGTAGAGGTGGCAGGGTAGCCTAGTGGTTAGAGTGTAGAGGTGGCAGGGTAGCCTAGTGGTTAGAGTGTAGAGGTGGCAGGGTAGCCTAGTGGTTAGAGTGTAGAGGTGGCAGGGTAGCCTAGTGGTTAGAGTGTAGTGACGGCAGGGTAGCCTAGTGGTTAGAGTGTAGAGATGGCAGGTTAGCCTAGTGGTTAGAGTGTAGAGGTGGCAGGTTAGCCTAGTGGTTAGAGTGTAGAGGTGGCAGGGTAGCCTAGTGGTTAGAGTGTAGGGACGGCAGGGTAGCCTAGTGGTTAGAGTGTAGAGGTGGCAGGGTAGCGTAGTGGTTAGAGTGTAGAGGTGGCAGGGTAGCCTAGTGGTTAGAGTGTAGAGGTGGCAGGATAGCCTAGTGGTTAGAGTGTAGAGGTGGCAGGGTAGCCTAGTGGTGAGAGTGTAGTGACGGCATCTAGCCTAGTGGTTAGAGTGTAGAGGTGGCAGGTTAGCCTAGTGGTTAGAGTGTAGAGGTGGCAGGGTAGCCTAGTGGTTAGAGTGTAGGGACGGCAGGGTAGCCTAGTGGTTAGAGTGTAGAGGTGGCAGGGTAGCCTAGTGGTTAGAGTGTAGAGGTGGCAGGGTAGCCTAGTGGTTAGAGTGTAGGGGTGGCAGGGTAGCCTAGTGGTTATAATGTAGAGGTGGCAGGTTAGCCTAGTGGTTAGAGTGTAGAGGTAGAGGTGGCAGGGTAGCCTAGTGGTTAGAGTGTAGAGGTGGCAGGGTAGCCTAGTGGTTAGAGTGTAGAGTTGGCAGGTTAGCCTAGTGGTTAGAGTGTAGAGGTTGCAGGGTAGCCTAGTGGTTAGAGTGTAGAGGTGGCAGGTTAGCCTAGTGGTTAGAGTGTAGGTAGCAGGTTAGCCTAGTGGTTAGAGTGTAGAGGTGGCAGGGTAGCCTAGTGGTTAGAGTGTAGAGGTGGCAGGGTAGCCTAGTGGTTAGAGTGTAGGGACGGCAGGGTAGCCTAGTGGTTAGAGTGTAGAGGTGGCAGGGTAGCCTAGTGGTTAGAGTGTAGAGGTGGCAGGGTAGCCTAGTGGTTAGAGTGTAGAGGCGGCAGGGTAGCCTAGTGGTTAGAGTGTAGTGACGGCAGGGTAGCCTAGTGGTTAGAGTGTAGAGGTGGCAGGTTAGCCTAGTGGTTAGAGTGTAGAGGTGGCAGGGTAGCCTAGTGGTTAGAGTGTAGTGGTGGCAGGGTAGCCTAGTGGTTAGAGTGTAGAGGTGGCAGGGTAGCCTAGTGGTTAGAGTGTAGGGGTGGCAGGGTAGCCTAGTGGTTAGAGTGTAGAGGTGGCAGGGTAGCCTAGTGGTTAGAGTGTAGAGGTTGCAGGGTAGCCTAGTGGTTAGAGTGTAGAGGTGGCAGGGTAGCCTAGTGGTTATAATGTAGAGGTGGCAGGTTAGCCTAGTGGTTAGAGTGTAGAGGTGGCAGGGTAGCCTAGTGGTTAGAGTGTAGAGGTGGCAGGGTAGCCTAGTGGTTAGAGTGTAGAGGTGGCAGGGTAGCCTAGTGGTTAGAGTGTAGAGGTGGCAGGGTTTCCTAGTGGTTAGAGTGTAGAGGTGGCAGGGTAGCCTAGTGGTTAGAGTGTAGAGGTGGCAGGGTAGCCTAGTGGTTAGAGTGTAGAGGTGGCAGGGTAGCCTAGTGGTTAGAGTGTAGAGGTGGCAGGGTAGCCTAGTGGTTAGAGTGTAGAGGTGGCAGGGTAGCCTAGTGGTTAGAGTGTAGAGGTGGCAGGGTAGCCTAGTGGTTAGAGTGTAGAGGTGGCAGGGTAGCCTAGTGGTTAGAGTGTAGAGGTGGCAGGGTAGCCTAGTGGTTAGATTGTAGTGACGGCAGGGTAGCCTAGTGGTTAGAGTGTAGAGGTGGCAGGGTAGCCAAGTGGTTAGAGTGTAGAGGTGGCAGGGTAGCCTAGTGGTTAGAGTGTAGAGGTTGCAGGGTAGCCTAGTGGTTAGAGTGTAAAGGTGGCAGGGTAGCCTAGTGGTTAGAGTGTAGAGGTGGCAGGGTAGCCTAGTGGTTAGAGTGTAGAGGTGGCAGGGTAGCCTAGTGGTTAGAGTGTAGAGGTGGCAGGGTAGCCTAGTGGTTAGAGTGTAGAGGTGGCAGGGTAGCCTAGCTGTTAAAGTGTAGAGGTGGCAGGGTAGCCTAGTGGTTAGAGTGTAGAGGTGGCAGGGTAGCCAAGTGGTTAGAGTGTAGAGGTGGCAGGGTAGCCTAGTGGTTAGAGTGTAGAGGTTGCAGGGTAGCCTAGTGGTTAGAGTGTAGAGGTGGCAGGGTAGCCTAGTGGTTATAATGTAGAGGTGGCAGGTTAGCCTAGTGGTTAGAGTGTAGAGGTGGCAGGGTAGCCTAGTGGTTAGAGTGTAGAGGTGGCAGGGTAGCCTAGTGGTTAGAGTGTAGAGGTGGCAGGGTAGCCTAGTGGTTAGAGTGTAGAGGTGGCAGGGTAGCCTAGTAGTTAGAGTGTAGAGGTGGCAGGGTAGCCTAGTGGTTAGAGTGTAGAGGTGGCAGGGTAGCCTAGTGGTTAGAGTGTAGAGGTGGCAGGGTAGCCTAGTGGTTAGAGTGTAAAGGTGGCAGGGTAGCCTAGTGGTTAGAGTGTAGAGGTGGCAGGGTAGCCTAGTGGTTAGAGTGTAGAGGTGGCAGGGTAGCCTAGTGGTTAGAGTGTAGAGGTGGCAGGGTAGCCTAGTGGTTAGGTGTAGTGATGGCAGGGTAGCCTAGTGGTTAGAGTGTAGAGGTGGCAGGTTAGCCTAGTGGTTAGAGTGTAGAGGTGGCAGGTTAGCCTAGTGGTTAGAGTGTAGAGGTGGCAGGGTAGCCTAGTGGTTAGAGTGTAGAGGTGGCAGGGTAGCCTAGTGGTTAGAGTGTAGAGGTGGCAGGGTAGCCTAGTGGTTAGAGTGTAGAGGTGGCAGGGTAGCCTAGTGGTTAGAGTGTAGAGGTGGCAGGGTAGCCTAGTGGTTAGAGTGTAGAGGTGGCAGGGTAGCCTAGTGGTTAGAGTGTAGAGGTGGCAGGGTAGCCTAGTGGTTAGAGTGGAGTGACGGCAGGGTAGCCTAGTGGTTAGAGTGTAGAGGTGGCAGGTAGCCTAGTAGTTAGAGTGTAGAGGTGGCAGGGTAGCCTAGTGGTTAGACTGTAGAGGTGGAATGGTAGCCTAGTGGTTAGAGTGTAGAGGTGGCAGGGTAGCCTAGTGGTTAGAGTGTAGAGGTGGCAGGGTAGCCTAGTGGTTAGATTGTAGTGACGGCAGGGTAGCCTAGTGGTTAGAGTGTAGAGGTGGCAGGTTAGCCTAGTGGTTAGAGTGTAGAGGTGGCAGGTTAGCCTAGTGGTTAGAGTGTAGAGGTGGCAGGGTAGCCTAGTGGTTAGAGTGTAGGGACGGCAGGGTAGCCTAGTGGTTAGAGTGTAGAGGTTGCAGGGTAGCCTAGTGGTTAGAGTGTAGAGGTGGCAGGGTAGCCTAGTGGTTAGAGTGTAGAGGTGGCAGGGTAGCCTAGTGGTTAGAGTGTAGAGGTGGCAGGGTAGCCTAGTGGTTAGAGTGTAGAGGAGGCAGGGTAGCCTAGTGGTTAGAGTGTAGAGGTGGCAGGGTAGCCTAGTGGTTAGAGTGTAGAGGTGGCAGGGTAGCCTAGTGGTTAGAGTGTAGAGGTGGCAGGGTAGCCTAGTGGTTAGAGTGTAGAGGTGGCAGAGTAGCCTAGTGGTTAGAGTGTAGAGGTGGCAGGGTAGCCTAGTGGTTAGAGTGTAGAGGTGGCAGGGTAGCCTAGTGGTTAGAGTGTAGTGATGGCAGGGTAGCCTAGTGGTTAGGTATAGAGGTGGCAGGTTAGCCTAGTGGTTAGAGTGTAGAGGTGGCAGGTTAGCCTAGTGGTTAGAGTGTAGAGGTGGCAGGGTAGCCTAGTGGTTAGAGTGTAGGGACGGCAGGGTAGCCTAGTGGTTAGAGTGTAGAGGTTGCAGGGTAGCCTAGTGGTTAGAGTGTAGAGGTGGCAGGGTAGCCTAGTGGTTAGAGTGTAGAGGTGGCAGGATAGCCTAGTGGTTAGAGTGTAGAGGTGGCAGGGTAGCCTAGTGGTGAGAGTGTAGTGGCATCTAGCCTAGTGGTTAGAGTGTAGAGGTGGCAGGTTAGCCTAGTGGTTAGAGTGTAGAGGTGGCAGGGTAGCCTAGTGGTTAGAGTGTAGGGACGGCAGGGTAGCCTAGTGGTTAGAGTGTAGAGGTGGCAGGGTACCGTAGTGGTTAGAGTGTAGAGGTGGCAGGGTAGCCTAGTGGTTAGAGTGTAGAGGTGGCAGGATAGCCTAGTGGTTATAATGTAGAGGTGGCAGGTTAGCCTAGTGGTTAGAGTGTAGAGGTAGAGGTGGCAGGGTAGCCTAGTGGTTAGAGTGTAGAGGTGGCAGGGTAGCCTAGTGGTTAGAGTGTAGAGGTGGCAGGTTAGCCTAGTGGTTAGAGTGTAGAGGTTGCAGGGTAGCCTAGTGGTTAGAGTGTAGAGGTGGCAGGTTAGCCTAGTGGTTAGAGTGTAGAGGTAGCAGGTTAGCCTAGTGGTTAGAGTGTAGAGGTGGCAGGGTAGCCTAGTGGTTAGAGTGTAGAGGTGGCAGGGTAGCCTAGTGGTTAGAGTGTAGGGACGGCAGGGTAGCCTAGTGGTTAGAGTGTAGAGGTGGCAGGGTAGCCTAGTGGTTAGAGTGTAGAGGTGGCAGGTTAGCCTAGTGGTTAGAGTGTAGAGGTGGCAGGGTAGCCTAGTGGTTAGAGTGTAGTGACGGCAGGGTAGCCTAGTGGTTAGAGTGTAGAGGTGGCAGGTTAGCCTAGTGGTTAGAGTGTAGAGGTGGCAGGTTAGCCTAGTGGTTAGAGTGTAGGGACGGCAGGGTAGCCTAGTGGTTAGAGTGTAGAGGTGGCAGGTTAGCCTAGTGGTTAGAGTGTAGAGACGGCAGGGTAGCCTAGTGGTTATAATGTAGAGGTGGCAGGTTAGCCTAGTGGTTAGAGTGTAGAGGTGGCAGGGTAGCCTAGTGGTTAGAGTGTAGAGATGGCAGGGTAGCCTAGTGGTTAGAGTGTAGAGGTTGCAGGGTAGCCTAGTGGTTAGAGTGTAGAGGTGGCAGGTTAGCCTAGTGGTTAGAGTGTAGAGGTGGCAGGGCTAGGCTAGTGGTTAGAGTGTAGGGACGGCAGGGTAGCCTAGTGGTTAGAGCGTTGGACTAGTGACCTGAAGATTGCAAGTTCAAATCCCCGAGCTGTTCAGGTACAAATCTGTCATTCTGCCCCTGAACACTGTTCCTAGGCTGTCATTGAAAATAAGAATTTGTTCTTAACTGACTTGCCTAGTAAAATAATTGGCAAGAATGCACGTTGCTGTTAAGGCTGACCAGCCCTTTTTCTCACCAGAGGCCACTAAGATCACCTTGGCTCCGTCCAACGCGGACGTGACGGCAGGCGAGAGCGCCAGCATGCAGTGTGCCGCATCACATGACTCAACACTGGACATCACGTTCGTCTGGACCATGGACGGCCGCTCCATCGACTTCGACCGGGACGGGTCCCACTATGAACGCAACCCGGTAAGAGATTAAAAAAAAAACAGGCCAGAAATCTTAGCGTTGACGGTTCAAATCCCGGGTATGGCTGAAATATTCCTTTGGTGTACTATGCTGTACTACTTATAATACCACTATAACTCCCTGATACCCATTTAGCGTCAGTTACTAAAAGACCCATGGACTGCTGACTGCTGACGCCCTGTATACTACATCAGTTTAACTGCAGTTTCGTTTCTCGTACATTATGAATGACGTGACCCACTCTCTGCCAGAACAGTCTCAGCATTAACCAGCAGACAGCATTCAACATCTGTCATTCCACAGACTGGAGGCATGCACCACTCTCTATAATGGTTTCTGATTGATGACCTTGCATAGCTGTGTACAAGGCTTATTATCCCCTCTCATAAAAATTGCCACGTTCTCCAGTTGATGTTATTTATGTAGCATCAGAAGAGTAGAACTCATTAGAGTTAAGTGAGTTAATATAATGCTTCTATTATATTCTCAATGGGAGAATTTCATACCTGGGATTATAATGGCTGTCATTGTAAGTAAGAATGAGTTCCTTACTGACTTAAAGCTGGAATCCGTAGTGCTGAAACTGCCACGTCTGTATGGGATATTACAACGACAAAGAAGTTAACGCAAACAACCAACACGGTTTTCTCCCTTAGACATCATTTCTTGAGTGATAGAACACTGGAATATGTACTGCAACTATTTTTACCACACCGCTCTCCACCGTGTAGTCAACAAAACAAAGGCGCTAAAAGGTGAACAGGGCTGCTATTTCTCCTAATGCGGATTCCTTATTTAAATAAAGGTTAAATTAAGTAAATATATGCATTATTTTGTATTTTTCTATTGGAGGTAGAGTTAGTTAGCGCTAGTCGGCTATACATGCTCCAAAACGCTGGTATTTTTTCATCTATATCTTGTCTCCATCTTCTTTTCCAATAGTGAGCCAACATGTTTTCAGCACTTTTATTTACATGACTGATCAAAACTCGTTTTCTCATGCTCTCTCTTCTCTCTCTGCAGCAGACATTTAAAAAAAAAATATATATTTCACCTTTATTTAACCAGGTAGGCTAGTTGAGAACAAGTTCTCATTTGCAACTGCGACCTGGCCAAGATAAAGCATAGCAGTGTGAACAGACAACACAGAGTTACACATGGAGTAAACAATTAACAAGTCAATAACACAGTAGAAAAAAAGGGGAGTCTATATACAATGTGTGCAAAAGGCATGAGGAGGTAGGGGAATAATTACAATATTGCAGATTAACACTGGAGTGATAAATGATCAGATGATCATGTACAGGTAGAGATATTGGTGTGCAAAAGAGCAGAAAAGTAAATAAATAAAGACTGTGGGGATGAGGTAGGTGAAAAAGGGTGGGCTATTTACCAATAGATTATGTACAGCTGCAGCGATCGGTTAGCTGCTCAGATAGCTGATGTTTGAAGTTGGTGAGGGAGATAAAAGTCTCCAACTTCAGCGATTTTTGCAATTCGTTCCAGTCACAGGCAGCAGAGTACTGGAATGAAAGGCGGCCAAATGAGGTGTTGGCTTTAGGAATGATCAGTGAGATACACCTGCTGGAGCGCGTGCTACAGATGGGTGTTGCCATCGTGACCAGTGAACTGAGATAAGGCGGAGCTTTACCTAGCATGGCCTTGTAGATGACCTGGAGCCAGTGGGTCTGGCGACGAATATGTAGCGAGGGCCAGCCAAACTAGAGCATACAAGTCGCAGTGGTGGGTAGTATAAGGTGCTTTAGTGACAAAACGGATGGCACTGTGATAAACTGCATCCAGTTTGCTGAGTAGAGTGTTGGAAGCGATTTTGTAGATGACATCGCCGAAGTCGAGGATCGGTAGGATAGTCAGTTTTACTAGGGTAAGCTTGGCAGCGTGAGTGAAGGAGGCTTTGTTGCGGAATAGAAAGCCGACTCTTGATTTGATTTTCGATTGGAGATGTTTGATATGGGTCTGGAAGGAGAGTTTGCAGTCTAGCCAGACACCTAGGTACTGTAGGTGTCCACATATTCAAGGTCGGAACCATCCAGTGTGGTGATGCTAGTCGGGCATGCGGGTGCAGGCAGCGATCGGTTGAAAAGCATGCATTTGGTTTTACTAGCTTTTAAGAGCAGTTGGAGGCCACAGAAGGAGTGTTGTATGGCATTGAAGCTCGTTTGGAGGTTAGATAGCACAGTATCCAATGACGGGCCGAAAGTATATAGAATGGTGTCGTCTGCGTAGAGGTGGATCAGGGAATCGCCCGCAGCAAGACCAACATCATTGATATATACAGAGAAAAGAGTCGGCCCGAGAATTGAACCCTGTGGCACCCCCATAGAGACTGCCAGAGGACCGGACAGCATGCCCTCCGATTTGACACACTGAACTCTGTCTGCAAAGTAATTGGTGAACCAGGCAAGGTAGTCATCCGAAAAACCGAGGCTACTGAGTCTGCCGATAAGAATCTGGTGATTGACAGAGTCGAAAGCCTTGGCAAGGTCGATGAAGACGGCTGCACAGTACTGTCTTTTATCGATGGCGGTTATGATGTCGTTTAGTACCTTGAGTGTGGCTGAGGTGCACATACAGTATAGTGAGCAATATGTTTGGAACATCAAATCTGAATAAAATTGTAGTATTGAATTGCAATACATATTTCATCGTGAGAATCGCAATACATATTGGCATCTAAGTGACAGTGATAATATTGTATTGTGAGGACCATGACAATTCCCTAGCACTAACAAACAGCGAAAGGCTACTGCAGATATTCTGCAGGCTACTGTTGTAAA